>NC_080797.1:43753002-44057132 GCF_028018385.1 Neofelis nebulosa
GCAGGAGGCATCACAATCCCAGACTTTAGCCTCTACTACAAAGCTGTCATCATCAAGACAGCATGGTATTGGCACAAAAACAGACACATAGACCAATGGAATAGAATAGAAACCCCAGAACTAGACCCACAAACGTATGGCCAACTCATCTTTGACAAAGCAGGAAAGAACATCCAATGGAAAAAAGACAGTCTCTTTAACAAATGGTGCTGGGAGAACTGGACAGCAACATGCAGAAGGTTGAAACTAGACCACTTTCTCACACCATTCACAAAAATAAACTCAAATGGATAAAGGACCTGAATGTGAGACAGGAAACCATCAAAACCCTAGAGGAGAAAGCAGGAAAAGACCTCTATGACCTCAGCCACAGCAATTTCTTACTTCACACATTCCCAAAGGCAAGGGAACTAAAAGCAAAAATGAAGTACTGGGACCTTATGAAGATAAAAAGCTTCTGCACAGCAAAGGAAACAACCAACAAAACTAAAAGGCAACCAATGGAATGGGAAAAGATATTTGCAAATGACATACTGGACAAAGTGCTAGTATCCAAAATCTATAAAGAGCTCACCAAACTCCACACCCGAAAAACAAATAATCCAGGGAAGAAATGGGCAGAAAACATGAATAGACACTTCTCCAAAGAAGACATCCAGATGGCCAACAGGCACATGAAAAGATGCTCAACGTCGCTCCTTATCAGGGAAATACAAATCAAAACCACACTCAGATACCACCTCACGCCAATCAGAGTGGCCAAAGTGAACAAATCAGGAGACTATAGGTGCTGGAGAGGATGTGGAGAAATGGGAATCCTCTTGCACTGTTGGTGGGAATGCAAATTGGTGCAGCCACTCTGGAAAACAGTGTGGAGGTTCCTCAGAAAATTAAAAATAGACCTACCCTATGACCCAGCAGTAGCACTGCTAGGAATTTACTCAAGGGATACAGGAGTGCTGATGCATAGGGGCACTTGTACCCCAATGTTTATAGCAGCACTCTCAACAATAGCCAAATTATGGAAAGAGCCTAAATGTCCATCAACTGATGAATGGATAAAGAAATTGTGGTTTATATACACAATGGAGTACTACGTGGCAATGAGAAAGAATGAAATACGGCCCTTTGTAGCAATGTGGATGGAACTGAAGAGTGTTATGCTAAGTGAAATAAGCCATACAGAGAAAGACAGATACCATATGTTTTCACTCTTATGTGGATCCTGAGAAACTTAACAGAAACCCATGGGGGAGGGGAAGGAAAAAAAAAAAAAAGAGGTTAGAGTGGGAGAGAGCCAAAGCATAAGAGACTTAAAAACTAAGAACAAACTGAGGGTCGATGGGGGGTGGGAGGGCGGGGAGAGTGGGTGATGGGTATTGAGGAGGGCACCTGTTGGGATGAGCACTGGGTGTTGTATGGAAACCAATTTGACAATAAATTTCATATATTAAAAAAATAATAATTAGATCAAAAATAAATAAATAAATAAATAAATAAATAAATAAAAATACCTTGATTTGAAAAAAAAAATTGTCTCTTTCACATTTAACCTACCATCATCATTAACACAATGCACCCTCCCACACCCATTCAATGTGGAACTAGAGACTTCAACAAAAGAGAGAAGTGTTTGTCACACTTGCTTTCCAAGGCTGGTTCGTTCATTCGTTCGTTCCTTCCTTCTTTCCTTCCATCCTTCCTTCCTTCCCTTCTTTCTTATCTCCTCCCCCTCCCTCCTTTTTAATTTTTTTTACATTCCATTCCATGATTTAAAACATCTTCCCACTCACACTGTGTCTCTCTCTCTGAAACATAAACGTTAAAAAATTTTTTAGGGCTCCTGGGTGGCTCAGTCAGTTAAGCATCTGACTTTGGCTCAGGTCATGATCTCATGGACTGTGGGTTCGAGCCCCGCATTGGGCTCCGTGCAGATAGCTCAGAGCCTGGAACCTGCTTCAGATTCTGTGTCTCCCTCTCTCTCTGCCCCTCCCCCGCTCACACTCTGTGTGTGTGTGTCTCTCTCTCAAAAATAAATAAACATTAAAAGAAATCTTCAACTAAGTTATAATCTTAAACTATTTCAGATTCCTCACTTATCACACTGTTTCACTGCTTTAGTTCCCCTATCATCTAACACATGCACATTAAAAATGTGAAGTTGTACACATTAATATATGACACAAAAGAAATAGGTACTCTTCATCCTTCTGTTTTCTATCAGAATCCCTCTTTGAAATAACGAAAAATATAACATGTGGAGGTAGTTATTCTGCATCTTAAAGGATGTTAAATAGATGCCAGAAGGGGATCATGGTTATCAAGTCTTGAGTAAAATGCATTCTTTATGTAAATTCCAATTTAGGATTCGAGAGAAAGGACAGAGATTTTAGAATCTTCTGCCATTCAATGCTTTTCAATTTACTTTTGTTGGACTCTAAGGCCTCTTCTGAACTATAACCAGTCATCTACATTATTAGTATTTATGCCTGAATCCTCACCCACAATATATGAGGTTGACGCTGTCTTCATTTACATATAAGGAAATTGAGGTCTGAAGAGATCATAACCAGAAAGCATGTGGCAAGACCAATATTCAATTCCTGGTCTGCATTACTGCAGATTCCCTGTTCTTTGCTCCTCACACTACCTCAGTTAGTAGATAGATGCAGACTTACATGGAGAAAAATGTTTCAGTCTACACTTCTTGTATTTACTAAATGCAAATTATACATAAGCATTTCTTGCACCCAATCCAAGAGTAATTGTTTTTGTGCTTCTTAAAAATTGAAGGAATAGTGCAGAGAACTGGAACCATGAATCCTGAGGGTCTAAACTTTGAGATGCTTGTTAGGATGAGGCAGCTGATTATCTGACATTTAATAGGATATGGAAAAAATCTGCCAGTAGCAGTACACTGTGGAATGAAAGAGGGAAGTGCTTAATACAAATATAATTTCCCTGTCATCACTGAGAAAGAGATTCAATGAAGCAGTTCTGAAAACCCACAGTGGCAGATAATTATCCCAGAGCACAGACATCACCTTACAAGGGATGGAATAAAATGATCAGGGTCAGTGTGATACCAGAAAATAATTAAAGTTTGACCAACAGGCCATGGTATCTCTTGGTGATTGTAACTCACATCAGATTTGTAATATCCTGACAACAGGTTCAGAAGCAAATGCTTTTATAACCTTTAGCCGTCTATCTTTACTCAGATGACTTGAACTTGTTGAGAGGTTTAATACTTGCCTAGAAAAAGCATTTCATGGAAGCTCTTATTCATGTTCAAAAATAGAATTGGGACATCCAATCAATAAATATTCTCTACGTGGCCTTGGATAAAATTGTGAAGCTAACAACAATCGCCACCAGAAATCTTCAGTCACTATCATCTTTCCACACATATTATCCCCACTTAGGGGAAGCTCCATTCACAGTCTTAAATACCCAAGGAACTCCTTTTCCCCTTTTGTCTCCACTTTAAAATTACTAAGTCTAATTCACAGATTTCAAACTGATTCATGGTAATTTATGCCTGATTGACTATATTAGTTATCTATTGCTGTGTAACAAATTACCACAAACTCAGTGGCTTAAAACAATACACATTTATTATCTCACAGTTTCTGGGCATCAGGCTTAACTGGTCCTCTGTTTAGGGTCTCACAAGGCTGCAAAACAACAGTGTGTTGGCCACACTGCATTCTTATTCGGGGAAAAATCTTCTAAACTCACTCAGATTATTGGTAGATTCTTTTCCTTGTAGCTATAGGATTAAGGGTTAATTTGTTGCTGGCTGTTAATTATAGGCTACCCCAAGCTCCTAAAAGCCACCTACAGTTTCTTGTCATATAGACTTCTCCAACATGGCTGATTACTTCCATAAGCCATAAAAGAGAGTTTATAGAGAGCAAGTCAGCTAGCAAGATGGAGTCTTACATAAGGTAACACAGTCATGGCAGTGACATCTCTTCACTGGCCATTTTCTACTGGTCAAAAGAAAGTCAGAGGTCCCATCTATACTCAAGGGAAGGGAATTATACAAAGATATGAACACTTTGAAGGCAAAGGTCCCTGGGGAGCACCTCAGAGTCTACCACATAAAATTAATGTCTTTAGGGATGCCTGGGTGGCTCAGGCAGTTAAGTGGACAACTCTTGGTTTTGGCTCAGGTCATGATCTGTCAGCACAGAGCCTGCTTGAGATTCTCTCTCTCTTTCCTTCTCTCTCTGTTCCTCCCCTGACCCTGCTCACTCTCTCTGAAAAGAAAAGAGAAAAGAAAAAAAAAGAAAAGAAAAAAAAGAAAAGAAAAGAAAAGAAAAGAAAAGAAAAGAAAAGTCTTTAAGGGACACATTTTCCAAACATATGTGCTTTTAAACATGAACCAAAGGATTAAAGTAAGAGTTATCACTTAAGATAATTGACAAAGGGCAGCAAGAACATTTGAAGCAGAGAGACTAGCAACAAATCTGCCTGATTTACCCTGAAATTGAGAGCTTTTTATGATGACATAAGCCTGTGCAGTATGCTAGAAGCTTTATTCCATACTCATGTTTTACTGTTACGCAATCAGACTAACAAGCAATGGGATCTTGGGCAAATTGTATAACTTTCTAATCCTTAGTTAACTGTCCTATAAAATTAGTAATAATCACATCTTCCTGGCAGCTTTGCTATTCAGATTCAATAACTTCAGAAAAGAAAAGGCCCTGGTATATAGAAGTGCTCCTTGCTTTTTATTCTATGCCACTTCCTCTTGCTGATCAAATCCAATTGTACGCTAATTTTGGTCTTAAGGTCACAAGCAGCCAAGACAAAAGGGGAAATTGTGCCTTAACAATAGTTTTCAAAAAATAAAAAGTTTTTTTAATGTGAAAGCAACTCTCAAAAATATATTTTTTTAATTTGAAATACACAAATGTTATTTTTTGCAAAATTTCAAACATCACAGATAGAAATTCCCTTTGACCACCACTCTTAGTTCTAGTTTTCATTTGAGTGGTAACAACTTTTATTGATTTTTTTAGTATAATATTTCCAGAATTACAAAATTTTATTTTATTGACCAATTTTGTAGACAGTTCCATCTTACATGCTTTTTTTTTAAATAGATAGTATTCTATTTTACATAATTTTAACTTGGTTTTTCATTCAGCATATTTCCTAGCATTATATCCAGATAAGTACATACACAGTAATATTCTTTTTAGCTGTTCCATATTTCTATATCCACCAATGCTCTATTGTGAACATTTTGATTCTTTTTATTTTTAGCTGTGTTTGAATGAACTTCCTTGAACATGTCTCAATATGCAGGTATAAAAATGTTTTTCTAAAATAAAAACAAAGAAAAAAGGTTGATATAACATAAGCTGAGGACATTTTTATTTGTAATATATTCTGACAAAATGACCATACTAATTTATTCTCCCCTCAGCAGTGAAATATTTCCTGTAGTTAAACAAGGTAATGTGGGCAATGTGCCTGGTGCAGCCTCTGGCATATATTAAAGTGTTCAATAAAAGTTAGATATTACTATTACAGTGAGCTATTTTTCTAGTGGTTTGACTTGATGGGAAGATAGAATTTGAAAGAATATCTAGGACAGTTAGAGAAGTTTCACTAAATGTATGAGTGCAAATGTGAAATACAAATGAGCCATGTGACGAGGACAAAGTCTACACTTCACAGTTTTGCTTAGGGCCAATTCCGAGTGTACTTAGAATTCATATATATTGAAATTATTAACATATGTTCAGAGGGATAAAACCCCATTTTGTACTCAAACTGGTGAAGTCAAATACTCAAGCCCAAAATATCCCTCATTAGAAAGTTTCATTTGAACTAAAATATTATCATAAATTTTATAAATGCTGGATTCAAACAGACCTAAAATTCATTTGAATTAATAAATGTGACCACATGAATTGAACCTGACTTAAAATATAATGACATACCAGCCTTAGCACATTGCCCAAGCATAATAAATTACTAACATAAGATAAACCCTAAGTAATAAAACTAACTGACAAATTACAGGATTTCTCCTTTAAAACATATACGAAGTTTGACATCCTCAGCTAGATTAACAAGTCCTTAACTACTGTTTTCAGGAAATATGGAATGGTTGGTATTAAACACTGTACAAGTCTTTGATGTAAAATATGCTCTGTGTTAGGGGCACCTGACTAGTTGGTAGTGCATGTGACTATTAATCTCAGGGTTGTGAGTTCAAGCCCCACATTGGGCATAGAGCTGAATTAAAAATAAATAAACAGGGGCACCTGGGTGGCTCAGTCAGTTAAGTGTCATGTTCATGAGTTCAAGCCCTGAATCAAGCTCACTGCTGTCAGCTCAGAGCCTGCTTTGGATCCTCTGTCCTCCTCTCTCTGCCCCTCCCCCTGATAGCACTCTCTCTCAAAAATAAACGTTAAAAAAAGAAAATAAAAATAATAATAATGAACAAATAAATAAAAATTTAAGGGGTGCCTGGCTAGCTCAGTAGGTAGAGCACACCACACTTCATCTCTGGGTTGTAAGTTCGAATTCCATGTTGAGTGTAGAGAAAGAAAGAAGGAAAGAAAGAAAGAAAGAAAGAAAGAAAGAAAGAAAGAAAGAAAGAAGGAAATAATATGCTCTTTGTTATTTTATATTATTTTATTCATTTTTAGAGCCCCCATTAAAACCTCCTCAAACTCCCTTTCTGGAGGTAACTGGTATTACCGATCTCTTCTGTACCCTTCCAGAGACACTCTGTTTATACAATCATACAGGTTTTTGAAGACATATTTTTTCCAAGTATGGGAGAATCAGACAAACACTAATTTGTATTTGTCATTCAATAATATATTTTAGGTGATTTCATCTTCACGCACTATTTAAAATTACTTTACAATATTCCATTCTATGAAGATATCATTCTGTATTTAATCAGTTCCACAATGGTAGACATTTAAACCGCTAACAGCCTTCTGTTATTATGTTGCCATGAACTACTATGTACCTATACTTTTGCTCAACATCTCCCAAGATCATTTAGCTTATGAAAACAGCCAAAGTTTAAGTATCTTTTAAATTTTTATAAATAGTATTGTAAATTGCAGTGAAGGTTGAGAATTTTACAGTCCTACATACACCTTTCACTAAAGCTTTTGCTTCCCAAACCCTCCTCAAATTGTGATTTGTCAATTAACTTATATTATTTATCAATCTGATAGATAAAAAATGAATTGCATAAGGGTGCCTATGCCTGGGTGGCACAATCAGCTGAGCATCCAACTCTTTTTTTTTTTTTTTTTTTTTTTAAATTTTTTTTTCAACATTTTTTATTTATTTTTGGGACAGAGAGAGACAGAGCATGAATGGGGGAGGGGCAGAGAGAGGGAGACACAGAATCGGAAACAGGCTCCAGGCTCCGAGCCATCAGCCCAGAGCCTGACGCGGGGCTCGAACTCACGGACCGCGAGATCGTGACCTGGCTGAAGTCGGACGCTTAACCGACTGCGCCACCCAGGCGCCCCTCCAACTCTTGATTTCAGTCATGTCATGATCTCACGGTTCATGAGATCCAGCCCCGCCATCCGGCTCTGCACTGACAGCACAGAGCCTGCTTGGGATTCTCTCTCTTCCTCTCTCTGCCCGTCCCCTGTTCACGCATGCACATACACTCTCACTCTCTAAAAATAAACTGTAAACAAAATGGATTGCATTTATTTAATTCAGAGTGAGACTGATTTCTTTTTACTAACCATTTATTTTTTGTCTTCTACCAGTTTGTGTTGTCTATTTTTTATTTAGTTGATGATATTCTTTTTCTTACTGATTATATGACTTTTTCATATATTAAAAGAAGTAGGTTTTCCTTTGTTTGCAATTATTTTTTCCCCAGTGAAGTAGTTTTTGTTAGTTTGTTTTATTGGCTGTGAGTATTCTCTCTCCAATTGGTCATTAGTCTTTTGAATTTCTTTATCCTATTTTCCTACTGTTCAAAAAACATGTGACAAATATATCAATATTTTTACTTTTAGATTTTCCTTTTAGCCTTAGAGGTTTGTTTCTAGCTGAGAAAGGTCCTCCTCATTCCAAAAGTAAGAAATTATTTTTTTCTAGAAAATCATCTATTTCATTCGTATTTTTTAAATATTTATTTATTTCTGAGAGAGAGAAAGCAAGAGACAGCCCATGAGTGGGAGAGGGACAGAGAGAGAGGGAGAGAGATAATCCCAAGCAGGGTCCACACCACCAGTGTAGAGCCTGATGTGGGGCTTGAACTCAAGAACTGCAAGATCATGACCTGAGCCAAAATTGGACACTCAACTGACTGAACCATCCAGGGGCCCCAGAAATGAATGAACTTCTAAATATATTTAATATACATTTCCACCTGAAAAAAAATGTGCAGAAATAACTTGACTGAGCATACTGGACATATCCATATAAAAATAAAAAACCATTACAGAGAAAAAGGACATTTAGTAGGCTATTCTGTTATATTGATGTTATCACAACATAACATTCAAAAACAGAATAATTGGCAGGAAAACAAAAGCTGAAATATTCTCTGGTCTTTAGTTATAGTCCCAGCCATTTAAAAAATGATTTTATAAAAATATTTAGACAATTTTAATTGTAGCATAGTGAAATAACACTTATAATCCAAGCTGACTATAGCTGCTTATTTTCAAAAGTAGAATGGGAAACCAGAATTTCTAAGCCTTAATTGGCTCTTCGTACTAACTAAAGGATGAGCCTTGGAGCTGGCAGTGCTGTTTAGAGATCATAGAGACTTGGCTATGCAAAACAGATTCTGGAACTGCACAGTGAGTTGAAAGCTGAGTTTCTCTAGAAGGGGGTTAAGGAGGACCCTGACTAGAAGGAATATAAGCCTAGAAAAATAAAAATTATATGAAAAGCACTGTGAGAAAGAGGGGGTGGAACAAAATGACCAAAAGTGGAAGACTTCAGATTAAAGTCTCTTATGAAGGGGCACCTGGCTGGTTCAGTCAGTACAGCATGTGATTCTTGATCTTGGGGTTGTGAGTTCAAGCCCCATGTTGGGTGTGGAGATTACTTAAAAATAAAATCTTTTTTCTTTTTCTGTAAATTTTTTAATGTTTATTTTTGAGAGAGAGACAGACAGACAGAGTGTGAGCAGGGGAGGGGCAGTGAGAGAGGGAAACACAGAATCCGAAGCAGGCTCCAGGTTCTGAGCTGTCAGCAGACAGCCCAACATGGGGCTCGAACTCATAAACCGTGAGATCGTGACCTGAGCCAAAGTCAGATGCTTAACTGACTGAGCCACCCAAGTGCCCCCCAAAAATAAAATCATAAAATATATATATATAAAGTATCTTATGAAAAATTCTAGCTGATAAGGAATCTAAAGACTTTTATGGAAATAAGTATCTAACAATAAATTTTAATGTATTTATTTTGTTTTACTATAAAAACTTTCCATTGTGTATGTTTGTCCACACACAAGTGTCATGTGTTTAGTTTGTGGAGGGAGGCAAGAGAAAGTTAACTGAGTTCTACTCTAAAGTAAAGCTCTAAGAAAAGGGAGAGTCAGAGCCTAGAGTCAGTAAGAAGCAGTCCGAGAATCTCTTTAGGAAAGAGAGAAAGAACCTCAAAAAGGAACTCTTCCCTGGAAAAGCCATGGCCTAACCTCAAATCAAAGCCAGCCAGAGTTGAAAAATACAGTGAACTATGAGGCAAGTTCTGGTGTAATTAATTAAAGACCATGGGAATGGCTATGAGAGGCTCCTCTCAGAGTACCCACCCTTAGGGTAAATCCCAAATAGTCTTCTCTATTTAAAGCAGAAAAGACCCAGCATGGGTTTTGGTTCTAGAGAGAAAAAGGTGACTTTCTCAGATAAATTTTCGACTATGCTCCTGAGACAAATGCTATATAGACCTGCCATGCTCACTCTTCACTTAGCCCATCTCTGCATGACCACAGAAGCCAGAGTCTTAAAATCACACTCTGTATTCACTACCAGTAGAATACAGATTTTTTCTCATGTTGAGAACATGCAATAATGATCAAACTAGACTTTTCATCATAAATGTGAAAAGCTATGCAATAATCACTAAACAGATTAAACGATCAGAACTGACCACTGCACAAAACAGTTGTTGCAGGAATCAGAAGAGAGGCTCAAATTAATTATAATTAGCATCCACTGAAAAATTCAGGAGGATTTCACATTATTAAAAATTAACAGATCATTACTGCAGCAATAACAATCTTTAGCTATTAAAATCAATGTAATGGGGGGGGGGGCGGATGGCAGGCAAACTTTAAGATGCCTCTTAGTGATCCTTCTGATATCCACACCCTGGAGTAATTCCTTACCTTGGTGTCTGGTCAGGACCTAGTGATTCTCTTCTAATGAATAGAATATGGCACAATTGATGGATAGCACTTCAAAGATTAAGTTATAAAGAGATCATGTCTACCATCTTGCTCCCCTCCTTTTCTTCTCTTGCTTGCTCACTTAGATGAAGTCAGCTGCCATGTTGTGTGCTGCCCTACAAAGAAGCCACCATAGCAAGGAACGGAGGAAGTCCTCCAGACAACAGTTAGTAAGGAACTGAGTAAGTCCCTTTGCCTGATATCCCTGAAAAATTGAATTTTGGCAACAACCACATGAGTGAGCTTGAAGATAGATATTCCCTCAATTTAAGATACTTCTTAAAATGAGACTTCAGCTCTGTATAACATCTTGGCTGTAGTCTTGTGAGAGACCTTGAAGCAGAAGAACCCAGTAAAACCATGCCTAGATTCCAGACATACAGAAACTATGAGATAATAAATGTTTGCTTCTTTAAGCCCCTAGATTTTGGAGCAATTTATGATGAAGCAAATGATAAGTCATACAGGTGGATGGAGGATTAGGGCAGATAGGTGGGAACTTGATTGAAGGTCAAATAGTAGAATGGCTTCTGTTGAAAATCAAATCAGTGAAACAAAGGTCAAGACAAGGAATTTTCTCAAAACACAAAAGAAAAATAAAATTATATATATAAGTATATAATAATTATATATAATACTGTGTTAAATTATATCAAATATATTTTATTTAAAAATTATTTTTAATATTTATTTTTGAGAGAGAGAGACAGAGACAGAGACAAGAGCATGAGCAGGGGAGGAGCAGAGAGAGAGGGAGACAAAGAATCTGAAGCAGGCTCCAGGCTCTGAGCCATCAGCATAGTGCCTGACATTGGGCTCAAACTAACTGTGAGATCATGACCTGAGCTGAAGTCGGATGCTTAACCGACTGAGACACCCAGGCGCCCCATAAATATATTTTAAAATTAAGAGATGTGGTGAATAAATGTAAGAGATAAATGGATAGGAAATAGTCAAAGTAACAATAAGAAGATATAATATTTAAAATCCCTAATCTGAAGAATGATTTGATTTCTCATATAGGAAGAGTTGATAGTGCTTAAATTATTACTGAAAAAGACACCCAGTGACATTGTGGTGAATTTGTTAATGCTCAAGTACAAATAGAGAATTTCATAAGCTGGCAGAGAGAAAGAGAAAAATAAACATTTCCGGTATTTTAGAAAACATTCAAAGATGCCTACAAAGTGTTCATGGAAAATGTTTTAAACTCATCCAAGTTACATTCAAATATAAAAGCAAAAGAAATACATTTTCAGAAATTCAAGAAATCAGGAGGCTTAAAACTACTTCTCCTTGATTAATTATTAAAGTATGCTTTCCAGCAAAACAAATACAAAATGCAAAAAAAGAAGACAGAAGAACATATTAATAGTAAAACACATAATTAAGTTTAAATTATATGGACAATTCATTTAAGAAATTCGTAAAATGGAAGCAACTTCAGTCTAAAATGGCAGATTGCTCTCATTTCTCTACAGAACTCATAATATTGTTTTTAGTTTAAACACAATAAAAAGAAATCTTGATAAACATATCTACACTTAATACAAAATAATATGGTTCTATTTGATCTACAACATATGCAATGTGACAATATTTTATTAAAAACAAATTCAACCATAAGTGACTTTAGAAGTTAACAAGCATTATGGGGGGGGGGAGGGGGAAGTGGGTGATGGGCATTGAGGAAGGCACCTGTTGGGATGAGCACTGGGTGTTGTATAGAAACCAATTTGACAATAAATTTTGTATTAAAAAAAAGAAGAAGTTAACAAGCATTCACCAAGGTCCCAGGAATGAAACTGCCCTGATCTAGCAGACCGTGGTGTTCAGAACCATGGAGAGCAGCCCAGTGGTGCAGCCTTCTCAGAACTGTAGACTGGCTCTTCTTATGAGATTTTCCATTGGTCAATTTTATCTATCAATCATTGTTCAGAAGATGGCAAGGAAATCTTTTAAGATCAGAGGTTTGGTTGCTATTGGCTTATCACCTGGTCCAGGTTATATCTGAACTCGAGCTGGTTTTCATGTACAAGAATAAAGCTAGTTTGTCCTTGTCTTTGAAATCAGAGTTGGAGATATGAATTTAGGATATGTCAGACAGCCTTATCATTCAAATTACTTTCTTATCTTCAACAGTGAGGAATCTATTTCTTTGGGGTAAATTATAAATCTACGCCTTATTGACCTCAGGCTTGGCTATATCACTTTTTTGGCCAATGAAACAGGGGCGGAAGTGAAGTAATATGTATCATTTCTGAGCAGATGCTTTAAGAGCTAGCACACAGTCCACCATATACCCTTATGTCTCTTCTCAGAGACCAGCCATGTTCCAGATAGGCCACACCATCCTGGATCTTAGTGAGTAGCTGAATCTCAGTCTACCCAAGCTGGCCCTATTGCATGAGTGAGCAATAAACTTTTGATATTATAACACTGAAATTTTAGGGTCATTTGTTACAGTAGCATAACCCAGGTCTAGCAAAGTGATGCAAGAGTAATCATCAAGAATGTGATCATAAATCCACAGGGATGTAAGAAGGCCCCAGAGAGAGTATAAAGGGGCAAGAGAGGGCCAGACAGGACCCTGAAAATCTCCAGAAGTGAGAAGAAGAAATTTAGGAAATGGGCTCAGGAGAAGCAGCCAGAAGTTGAAGAAAGGCAAGGAAAGTGTGATATCACTAAAGCCAAAGTAGGAGAGTTATAAGTCAGAGTTGGTGAGGAATGGGTTAAATGTTGCTGACAGGTCTTCTGGGTTAAGAACTAGGGAAGTAATCTCAGCATTTAGCCAGAAAGAGATTTTTGGTATTGAGTGGAGCTCTGGGGGCAGAGCAGAAGCCAACTGTAGGGACTATGGAAACTAGAGTTGGTAAGGAAGTGGAGATGGCAGGGAAGAGAGATGGAGAAATAGTTGGAGAGAAAAGTATGGATTAAGAAAGTGATTCTATAAAAGGGGAGACTGCTTCTGGGAAAGAACTGGAGAAGGGAAATTTTGAAAAACAGATAGAGAAACAATTCATGGAGAAATGAAATGGAGAGGGTACAGTAACAGGCACTGGCCCATTAAGAAAAAGGGAAGCTCATCTATTCTGACAGGGGAGCAAGGAGAGAGCTGGGGAAGGTAGAATGGTGCAGATGTTGAAGAATTTCTACCTGGCAGTTTCTGTGAAATAGAGGGCAAATTAACCTGTTTGGAGAGAGAGATGATGTGATAGAGTAGTGGAAATGAGGAATAGAGAAGATTTGAAAGAGCTGTAGTAAAACTTTCAAGAAACAGGTGATGACACAGAGATTGGGGTAAGCAGAGGAACCTGGTTCCCCAGATTACAGCCCCAGATTATTTATCTCCCTACTCCTATCCCATAAATACTAAATACGAGACACTTTACAGCTTCATACCAATGACAGTCTTGGGGAATGGTGGAGGCAGAACAACACCATAGAGCCAGAATTTTTTAACTTTGAGGAAAACTCACTTTTCATTTCCATATAGATCATTAAGGATGCTTTTGGCTACAAGTAACAGAAAGCCCTAACTCAACTGGCTTAAAAAGTATGGTAAATTTATTATCTCATACAAAGATAAGTAATGGATATAAAATTTTAAAAATTCCTTCACAAAATATTAGCACACAGAAGTCAGCAATACCTGAAAGAATTACATTCTGTGACCCAGCGGGGTTCACATTCCAAGGATGCAAGCCTGGTTTAACATTGAAAGCTAATCAGCATAATTCACCAAAAGAAGCTAAAGAAGAAAAAAATTACATGGTCATATCAATCAGTGCAGAAAAAGCACCTGCCAAACTTAAACACCCATTCACGATTTAAAAAAAAATCTTAGAAAAACAGAAATGAAGAACTTTCTTAACTTGATAAAAAGCATATACAAAAAAGCCTAAAGCACATACAAAAAAGCCTATAGCTAATTATTAAAGACTAAATGCTTTCCCTCTAAAATTAGAAAGAAAGCAATGATGTCCTCTCTCATTATTCATAATCAACATAGTAGAACTACAGTTCTATGCAGTTCCATAAGGCAAGCAAAATAAGTAAAAGGCATAACTCAAAAAACAATCCAGTTATGAAATGGGAAGAAGGCATGAATAGATACTCTTCCAAATAAGATATGCAGATGGCTAACAGACACATGAAAAGATGCTCAACATCACTCATCATCAGGGGATTACAAATCAAAACTATGATGAGATACCACTTCACACCTGTCAGAATGGCTAAAACTAACAACACAAGAAACAACAGATGTTGGCAAGGATGCAGAGAAAGGGAAATCCTCTTGCACTATTGGTGGGAATGAAAACTGGTGCAGCCACTCTGGAGAACAGTATAGAGGTTACTCAAGAAGTTAAAAATAGAACTACCCTGTGATCTAGAAATTATACTAGCAGGATACAAAGGATACAAAAATACAGATTCGAAGGGGTATATGCACTCGACTGTTGATAGTAGCATTATCAACAATAGCCAAACTATGGAGAGAGCCCAAATATCCATCAGCTTATGAATTGATAAAGAATATGTGGCATATATATACAATGGAAAATTACTTGGCCATCAAAAAGAATGAAATCTTGCCATTTGCAATGATGTAGATGAAGCTAGAGTGTATTATGTTAAGTGAAATAAGTCATTCAGAAAAAGACAAATACCATATGATTTCACTCATATGTGGAATTTAAGAAAATAAACAGATTAACATATTGGAAGGAGGAAGAAAAAAAAGAGGGAAATAAACCATAAGAAACTCTTAAAGATAGAGAACAAACTGAAGGTTGATGGAAGGAGTTGGGTGGGAGATGGGCTGGATGGGGGATGGGTATTAAGGAGGGCACTTATATGTAAGTGATGAATCACTGAATTCTACTCCTGAAACCAATACTGCACTATATGTGAACTAACTAGAGTTTAAATAAAAATTTGAAAAGGAAAAAAAAAAGAAATAAAAGGCATATAGTTTGGAAAAGAAGAAATACTGTGTCTACAATGGAACTTAAATGACTTTTTGATGACAATCCTCTCTGTGACATTCCTCCCAACGTATTTCTACTCACACAAAAGTCATCCCAGGTTTAGAACCACAGAAGGTTTAGGGAACGAACTACCAATTTAAGTTTAACACATATCCTTAGAAATACAGATACAGACCCTAGGTCCATGATAAAGCCATTGTGCCACTGATCTGACACTTTCTCCCTCCACACATCCCTCCACAAATAATATTTGATCCAGTAAGTGCTTGTGACGTGTAAGTCACTTGCAATGAAATCTTTATTACTTGTAGCTGAAAGTGTCTTTAGTGATCCTTTTACTCATTTATTCCTTCTTTCATATTATTTCCCCCACCTCCTGCCACACACACATAATCAGAGTGATACAGACACATATGCAGTCATGCAGTCATTTATACGTCACGTACAAACAAGGCCAATGTCACAAAGTGTTTTTATGTATGTATGTATTTATTTATTTTTGAGGGAGAGGAAGGGAGACAGAATCCTAAGCAGTCTCTGCACTGTCTGCACAGAGCCCAATACGGGGTTCAAACTCACGAACTTTGAGATCAGGACCTGAGCTGAAACCCAGAGTTGGTCACTTAAATGACTAAGCCACCTAGAAGCCCCAAAGTGTTTACTTTTAAAAAGGCATCAATACACAAGGAAAAGGAATGGAAGCAAGGTCATCTACCTATGGAGATTTAAACAAACTTTTTAAAGATGGAAAGCAAACGGAGGATGCTACAGAAAAAGCTACAGACCAGAAAGTCTGCTGCAGAGGACATACAAAGAAAAGAACTTACTATAGAAGCCTTGCAAAATCTCATATTTTAGAATTCAGAAATTCTTTATGAAAGAAGGTTGAAACTATGGGAACTCATTTAAAAGCCAGTATACAACACACTCTAACTCTCTCATGCAGCTGTTACCCTAGTCTACTTTAGGTATAAAATTAGAGGTTTCTTCTCAGGAGAAATTGACTAGCAAAGACCCAGGACTCTAAGAGAACCTGAAAATTGGAGATTCAGTAAAGGTCTATATATGCAGTTTGATTTTAACTTGCCTATTATGCACAAACTGGGCATTTATACCCCAGACACAGATTGCTAGTTTTCCCCTCCCAATTAATTTTTAAAATGTGTACTCTGAGATGTGAATTTTTCTGTTAAACACAAAGTTATCAATCGAGGCAAAGATGGAAAATTTCTTAACTTGATAAAGGGTATTTACCAGAATTCTACAAAAAATATCAAACATTTTTTGGACACATTCCAACCAAACCACTAAAAAAAATAAAAATAAAAATAAGAAAATATTTTTAATATTGGGACAAAAAGGACTTAACTTGTATTTGCAAATAGTATTATTATTTTTCTACAAATTTCCAAATAGATAAACAGCTACTAAACATATGGAAGGTTAGTAAAGTAATTGAGTTAAATAATAATAACCAAAATAATCTGATCTGTACCTATATACCAGAGTAGAAAATATTTTTTAAATTAGCATCACCTACCTATTGCTACCTTAACTATTAAAAATAACAATAACATCAATATAAGAATAAACAAAGAAAAGTGCTGGAGAATATAGCTGATGGAATTGTACTGGTTTGAGAAGGATGAACAAGGTATGAATGAAATTCCAAAGGACTGGGAAGTGTGAACTGACCAGGGAGATATTTTACGAATGTGGAGCAGCATTCAGAGTCCACTTGGCATTTGTGGTCATAAATCTAAAATGAGATCCATCAACATGATTTAGTATTTTTAAACAACCATGTATATTTGCATTGGTACAGGTGCACAGTTGGCAGAGAGTTGGATTTACTGGAGCTGTGATTTTGTCAAGTGAGCTTTAAAATTGAGAGAAAGGTCAATGGAGTAAAAAGCATATTCAAGGAAATGAATACAATGATTGGCCAAATAATTGAAGATGGATAAGTAGAGAGGAAAGGACATCAAGAAATACATTCATTAGTAGACAGAGAAGAGATGGCAAGGTAGAGTGGAGGTTTCATTCGAGTGCAAGTATTTTTGAAATTGGGGTAATCGAGGGGTGCATGGAGAGGTGAGGTTATGCACAAAATTGAAATTATGAGTCAGTGGAAATTTGGGGACATAAGAAGATCTGTGCATGACTTAAAGATAGAGTAGTGGACAAGATAATCAGAACATAAAAACATCAAGTACCTGAAAAGTAATGGTATTGCAAAGGTCAACCATGTATACACTGAAATTAGTGAAAATTCAGATAGGCAAACTACTGGAGAGAAGTTAAATTGTGAAGGGGGGGTGACATAGGGTAGGTGAATTATATCAATAATCAGGCATAATGGGTGACATAATCTAAAAGGTTTGATATTTTAAGCAGAAGATTTTTAAGGAAGAAAGGCAGAAAAGGCTCTGGAAATGGCACGAATAACCCTGAACATAGGCTCAAAGATAAAAGAGAAATAAAAGAGATGAAAATAAACAACTGCTGGTCAGGAGGGCTGCAGGGAAGCAGTGCCCCAGGGGAGATCCAGGATTCAATTGGAGCAAGGAGGTAAAGGGAACACTCAAGGAAGACATGGAGAATTTCACTGGTGATGAACAAGTGAGTTCCATTAGTCTCAACAGGGAGGTTTGAGGAGCGTGGTGTTCCCCCTTAACCAGGATAATGGAACAGAGTTCTCCTGAAAGGAGCCAGTTGTCACTCTTGGTCCTCATCAATGGAGGACTGAAGTGATGGTAGGCTGAGGTATCAGATTTGGGGGCACACTCTTTGACCAAGCATAGAATAGGGCTCATTAAATGCCCAGGACCCCTGCCCTGCTTGAGCTCTGTACGTGAAATTGAGGATTTCTAATAGTTGGAAATGCCCTGGTACCCACTAAAAAAAATCTGATGAAGAGATTCCCTCCCTGGCAGGTCCCTAGAATTTGGTCAAGTGACCTAAGTACAGCCTTTCAGACACTTTCACCAGGGACTCTGAATAGTGGAGTAGTGACACAAAGGCTCAAGGTCTATGGAATTCATCCACAAAATCCTAAGCAAGACAATGAGTGTTCAGGGCCATCAATTTTGACAGGGCAATGTGTGACCAGTGGTGACAGTTCCTGTAGTAGTTTCTGCAGATTTTGAAGTTTCACTGTGCTTGGCTTCCCTTGATTCCCACTTAAGCTTCATTCAACAAACTTCCAATATGAACATTTCCCACCAACTCTTCTTAGAAATAGCTTTTCTGCTTAAATAAATCAAACCAAGCTTCTGATATTTTTGTTGCCAAGAAGCCAAATTTTACCCCTGGACATGAATGAGACATAGCTGGCTTCTAAGCTTATGTGCTTTCATTAAAGAATCTCACTCTGGTCCTTTACACAAGAAAGACAGTGTGTATTCTTACTTCTAGAACTCTTGGAGCTTTCCCATGGCACTGCTCCTGACAGTTTACTGATCATCTAACATTCTCTTACATCCCAAGCACCAATTATGCTATTCGTGTTGAACAGCTATTTCTTAAAAGTAGTAATTCCTGGATGGAGTTGTGTCTATAAAAGAAACAGCATTCAGTGAAATCCTCACATAATACAAGTCTTTATTCAATACTGCTAACAAACAAGCCTGCCAGTCCTTACACCTGAGAAGTCAACCTTAGAATTTTTCAAAACATTTTGATTCATATGTGACATTTCTGACTTCAAATTAAATCATCAAATGATTCACCAAATTTGAATCTTGTGGTTTTTCAATTGGTTAGCACAATCTGTTATCCCAAATTAAATTTCTAAAGGAGTATGTCTTTGAATATTATATGCTTCATAGCTGACAGGGACACTATCTAATTAGCTATTTATATGCAAAGCAGAGGAAAGGATAATTAGAGATATGGATTATACAAAGGCAATCACACTGACAGAGGGCAAAAGAAACTGTGAACATATTGAATCAAATTTGTATATACGTTTCTAGTTTATTATGTTTCATTTGTATTGTATTACATTTATGCATCATTTAACATGTTATAAATGAAGTAATATCCTAATTCACTGATTGATAAACTAAATATAAATCTTGTAACATCAACTATCTGTTGGACTACAAATATAATAAGCTTAAGTGGATGAAAAGGAATAAAGTCCTACATTTGGAAAATGCCTTCCTTAGCTCCAATCTCTTTTGCTCTTTTCTCCGGAGAAAGGGGGTAGGGGGAGATTAACATATTTATCGTTATACCATTAACAGCATAGTCAAAGTACCTGTCAAAAAAAAAAATCTGGCTCATAGAATCTGTTCTAGTTATCTATCATGGCATAACAAACCACCCAAAATTTGTTTGGAGTAAAAAGACAAAATATTTTGGGATGCCTGGGTGGCTCAGTCAGTTGAGCATCAGCCTTCAGCTCAGGTCATGATCTCATGGTTCAAGGTTCATGAGTTCAAGCCCTGAATCAGGATCTCTGCTGTCAGCACAGAGCGCACTTGGGATTCTCTGTCCACCTCTCTCTCTGTCCCTCCCCTGCTTGCATGCATGCACACATGTGACTGCTCTCTCTCTCTCTCTCTCTCTCTCTCTCTCTCTCCAAAAAAGACAAATATTTTATTATGCTCACAAGTTTGCAGGTCAGAAATTTGAGAAGGGAATAGAGAAGATAGCTTGTTTCTCCTCCCAGATAACTAGGACTACAGCTGGGATGATATATGGTTGGAGTCTGCTGGGAGAGTTTGACCAGGCCATATATTGGGAGCTTCAGTTTCAGCTATCACCTGGTTTCTTCAGCTCTTCATGTTGCATCTGCTGGAGATGGAATGTCAAAAATGGCTTCTTCACTCGTGTGCCTTTTACAAAGGCTAAGATGGTTGGAACAGCTGGAACTGGATGGGCATCTCTCTCTTTTTTCATTCATTCTCTCTCGTGGCTGGCTTGGGCTTTCTCACAACATGATAATCTCAGGGTAAATCTTACATGGTGGTTTGCATGAATAATGGGTATTGTTTACCCTAAGAATGAAAATTTCTTTTTTTTTTTTTTAACATTTATTTATTTTTGAGAGAGAGAGACAGAGCACAAGCTGGGGAGGAGCAGAGAGAGAGGGAGACTCAGAATCGGAAGCAGGCTCCAGGCTCTGAGTTGTCAGCACACAGCCTGATGTGGGGCTCAAACCCAGGAACCGTGACATCATGACCTGAGCCGAAGTCGGACACTTAACAGACTAAGCCACCTAGGCACCCCATCTAAGCGTGAAAATTTCTAAGAAACAAGATTAGGAAGCTGTCAGTCTTTTAACACCTGAGTAGAAAAACAGCATGCCGGGGCACCTGGGTGGCTCAGTTGGTTAAGCATCTGACTCTTGGTTTTGGCTCAGGTCATGATCTCATGATTGGTGGGTTCAAGCCCTACATCAGGCTCCGTGTGCTATCAGTGCAGAGCCTCCTTGGGATTCTCTCTCTCCCTCTCTCTCTGGTCTTCCCCCACTTGTACTCTCTCTCTCAAAATAAATAAATAAGCCTAAAAAAAAAAAAAAAAGACAACCAGCCTGGCAACAATTCCACCATATTTTATTGTTCAAAGTATGCCAGGATTTAAGGGAAGGGGACATAGACTCCTCTCTCAATAAGAAAAGTGACAAAGAATTTTTGGCCATCTTTAATCTGCTAAGGCAGCTTGTACGAAACATGACAATTTTCCAGAACCTAGAAACTAGAAGTTCTTTTTTTTCCCCCCAGAACCTAGAAGTTCTTAGCATGGTTTTGTAATATGACTTCACACAGGCTTTTACTTACATGGCAGTTCCCTCTCCCACAAAGAATCAGAAATGTAGTTCCATGCAATAAAGCATTTGGCACAGGTTGTTTTTAAAAAATCTCTTCCACACTTAGTCTCCAGAATTTCATGTTTGAGCTCCCAGTTTGGCAGTGAGCTGAGTGTCGATTCTATTTATCTCAAATCTTTCCTAAAACCTATTAAAATTATGGTAAAAAAGTTCAAAGGTGAGTATGTTCATAAAAGTGCAGACAAGGGAAGAAAGTTCATTAAAGGATCACATAAGTTGAGGCACTTTTGAAACATGGCAAGCATATGACATCTTATTGACAAACTAAACAGAAAAAGAATCAGCATACAATATACTAAAAGAACCCAGCAGATGGGGTCTGCAGAAGACCTCAAGACTCACAGAAGAAAGTGAAGAAAAGTAGGAGCAAGAAGGGAGCCTGAATAGTGATACCTCTTCCTTCCTGCACGTGGAGGTATATACTGTGTGTTCCCAGGATGAACTAAGAATTGTTTTTTAAAGATGAGTGATTGATTGATTAGTCTAGTAGCATTAAGGCTCTGTGCAGTAAAAAATTAACTTTGCCCAAAGAAAAGTTTGAACCTTTGACCCAGCTCTTGGGAGGTAACCTCTAATCCCTTCATATATCCTGGCTGATAAAAGTGTCTTTGTGTATCTGAGGGCTTTGGGCCACACTAGATAGTCTATACTGATAATGATTTGTGATGGGGCATTGGGCTACATAATATCAACTTGAAATCTGGAGGTGATAGAGGTTAAGGTCAGCCATACCATTGGTAAGCCATGTCTATGTGATCAACTCCCAATAAAAAACTCCAAAGCTCAGGTGAGCTTCCTGGCTTCACTCCATGCATATTGCCACACAATTACTGGGAGAAGTAAGTGCTGCCTGTAGGACTCTATTGGGAGAAGGCAAATATAAGCTCCATGCCTGGTATCTCATGGACTCTGCCCTAGAAACCGTTTCCCATTGCTGATTTCTATCTGTATTCTTTCACTATAATAAACTATAACTATGAGTTTAACCATTTTGCTGAGTTCTATGACTCCTTCTAGCAAATCATTGAATCTAAGGGTGGACTTGGGAACCTCCTAAACTCATGGTTTGTATTGACAGGCTTGGTCCCCCCTCCTCATTTTATTTTTTAATTTTCATTTGAGAGAGAGAGAGAGAGCATGAGTGGAGGAGGGGGCAGAGGAAGAGAAAGAGAGGGAGTGGGGGGGAAGGGGAGGAGAGAGAAAGAGAGAGAGAGAGAGAGGAGAGAGAGAGAGAGAGAGGGAGAGAGAATCTCAAGCAGGCTCCATGCTCAGGGCAGAGGTCGATATGGGGCTTGATTCCATAATCCCAGGATCATTACCTGAGTCAAAATCAAGAGTAGGATGCTTAACTGACTGAGCCACCCTGGCGCCCCTCACCCTCCTCATTTTAGCACTTGGGTAGATACTCAGACTGATTGCCTTCTCCTAATCTATTTCTGAGATGAAATTAATCCAGACACACAGAGTTCACAATACTTCCTCCTACTCAGAAAAGAGTTTGTGATTGATGAATCAAGAAATAAAGGAATTTACAAATAGCTTAGTTATGCAAATAACTTCTAGAAGAACCCAACAGAAATGGCCAGAAGTGGAGTGGAATGAGAATCATAAATGTAGTAAAATTTTTACACTACTATATTGTTAAAATATTATTTCCATGGACATAGATTTTCTAATATTTAGTAGGACACACAGTCATCCAATATAGACAACTTTTCAGTTTCTCTTTGAAATATGGTCAAGTTGCTAGGTTCTGGTCAACAAGATAAGCTCAGAAATATGTGACAATCTACAGAAACCATCATTAAGCAGCATCTGGTGAGTACTTTATGCTCCTTTTTATTACATATTTCCTGATGCCAAAAACATGGATGCTGCCTTGAAACATAAGAATGAAAGCCACACACTAGAGAAAGCAGATGAAGGAAGTAGCCAGGGTCTTTGAGAACTTAGTGGGGCAGAGCTGGCAGATGAGCTCTGTTGGCACAACAGCTCCAAACTTTTACATGACAGAGAAATAAGCTCTCATCTTTGGTCTAAATCAAAGTTATTTTGAGTTTTCTGCATATGCATTTAAAATTAATTTTAAAGAATTTTTTTTTAATTAATTAATTTATTTTTCAGACACAGAGAGAGAAAAAGCACAAGTCAGGGAGGGGCAGAGAGACAGTGAGTAAAGCCCAAGCAGGATCCATACTGTCAGTGCAGAGCCCGATGTGGGGCTCAATCTCACAAACCATGAGATCATGACATGAGCCAAAATCAAGAGACGCTTAACTGACTGAGCCACCCAGGAGCCCCTAAAATTACTTTTAATACACATACATTTATTAAAAACAAATTCATGTTCCTCCATCCACTTTATATTCCTTCTATCTTCTCTAACTCCATGCTTCCTCTCTTTTCTCTTAAATAACTATATATATTTTTTACCACCAGTCTTTTCACAATGAGGTCTTTGATGAAGGAGAATGGTTGTTTTGATTAGTTTCATCATTTGGAAAGAGCTCCTAGGTTATCTTCCTGTGCCTCCTTGGAGTAAAGCAAGGTGAATGTGCTGCCTTCTAGCACATCATCAGTGTACTTAAGCACCAATATTTTTGCTCCTCTGAGAGGAAAAGGGCTGCAAGATGTTATTACTGTCAGCAAATCCCTTAAGTTATTAGTGCAATGAAAATGGAATTTCAGACAACCAGCCAACATTAATAAAGCATTCCTTTTAGTCTTGCAGATGGGCATAAGAATTTCCATTCTTTCCCAGGTTTACATAATTATTATTATTTTACTTCCTTGATATCATTAGGTAAAGGTATAATGTAATTGCAAAGTGTTTTTACAGACAGAGTCACACGGGATGCTGAGAGAACCTGACAACACCCTGGAGGAACATGACCAGATGTTTGTCAGGCACATTTCCAATTCTATGGCCTGGGTTGAGGCAAATGTTACAGAGGGTTGGAAAAAAAACACCAAAACACCTACATATTCTTCACATTAACCAAGACAACAAAACGCCTTAATCTCTAGCTGCCTTCGCTCCCATGGTGAAATTATTTCATCCGACTTCATTTCTGCAATTCCCAGCACAAATAAAATGCCTATGCCCCTAAGCCAAGTGGGTAACCACTGACATGCTGATTAAGCATTACTGATTAACTGTACAATAAGTCATTTAAATTGCAAGTGCACAGATGGGCAACATTTATTCAATTGTTTAATAACCTGCACTCTAAAGGGAGCTTGCTAATGCACCTACAATTGAGAAACAATAATGCTGTTTCAGGGAAACATGAATTGCCTTACCTTTTTACGTACTCAGTCATCATTTGGATAAACTTGTAAAACTCCGTTTTTCCTTTCAGCAGCCATCACATGTACTGTCATCTGAGGCAGCAGAGCCCTCTGTCAAGGTGAGGCTCAGAAAAAGAACTAACCTAGACATTAGTGGTTTCAAAATGTCCTTCTTGTTATTTTGTTTTGACCCGTTTAAATTTTTGCTTTGTGCTAGTATTTGTCCATCAAATGGTCTCAAAGGGAGCTATTATGTATTATGTATTGGCTGAAAGTACTTAAGGAAATATAAAACACTCTTCATAACCAACCGAAGATGTGTTTACGATAACATGTGTCATCATGTCAGCTCTTAGGCTTCCCCTCGGTTTCAACCAGAGTTAAAAACTTGAATAGGACCCTTCACTATGCCTTTTCCATCTGACAAAAAAAAAAAAAAAAAAAAAAAAAAAAAAAAAAAAAAGATTTAAAACCCGTCTCAACAATCACTTAAATTTAAATTCAACAAATATTTCTCAAGCACCTAACAGGTGGAGTGTTAGCTGCTAACTAGCTGCTCCTGAAAGAAGACACAAATATAAAGAAATAAATACTATGTGTGAATAAGGACGTGGCTGTCAACACCCATTTTGGGATCAGATCGCCTGGAATCAAATTTTCCCTCTGACACTTACCATCTGTGCAATGTTGGCAAGTACTTTATCTCTCCATTTAAAATGGGAATAACAATAGTAGTAGTAGCAGTAGTAATAATAATAATACATGTGAAAGGGAGCGGAATACAACACCCCAAAATATGTCTCCTTGGCTTGTTAAAGAACAAAAATTCAACTGAATAAATCGGAAGATCTAATTAGCTTTTTTCAGTGATTCAGGCAGCATTCCCTTCTAGTAAATACACAGGTGCTCTATGTAGTTGTACAAAATGGAAGGTTTTTATAGGCAGAAGGAAGGTGAGGCAGGGAATTATTAGCAAAAGAAAAGAAAAGATTGTTTAAAGCCATGTCACCTCCTTTTTGGTGGAAGGGAACAACAGGCATCTTATTATGCAGATTACCTCACTAGTGTGCATCAGGAAATTTGAGATTGACTGTTTAAAGGTCACATTTCTGGGAGAGGTTGAAGTTGCAATTAAGTCTTAGTTTGCTGTCATGGGGACTGGTAACTGCATTTTGAGCCCACTGTTTCTTTTCTAACAGGCATAAGGATGATTTTATGTTGATTATTCTTAAGAAATAGCAAACAAGGGGAAGGTCCTGAAAACCAAGAAGCTCCCTTTTTGTAACACAGAGAGACATTTACATTTATCAGGAAAATCTCTATTTGTAAGAAGGTTGTGTCTCCCCATCTGTACTAGGCAGAGAATGACTCTAAATCTCTGGAAACTCATATATGGAGAAAGCAAAAACCTTAATCTGCCTGACAACCTTACCCTTGTTTGCTGTGCTTTTTCCTGGTAACCTTTCATAACTGACCTTTTGCCACATCCCTAACATCTTCTTTTGTCTTTAGCTGGAGATGTTTTTTGAGGTGATGGTTTGGCCTATTTCAGAGTTACTCAGTTTGTCTGGACCTCTCCTATTTATATGGGAGAAATACATGGTTAGTAACATCTCTCCTGATAATTTGTCTTTTACTATGGGTGGGGGGGGGGGGTGTCTCAGCCAAGAACCTAGAAGGGTAAAGGAGACATTATTTTTCCTCCTCTACACCTGTTATGGACTGAACTGTGTTCTTGAAAAATAGATCTATTGAAGTCCTAACCCCTAGCACTTCCAAATATCACCTTATTTGGAAACAGGGTCTTTACAAAGATAATCAAGTCATCAGGGGGCACTTGGGTGGGTCAGTCCAACTTCAGTTCAGGTTAAGATCTCATGATTTGTGGATTGGAGCCCTGCATAGGGTTCTGTGCTGACAGCTCAGAGCCTGGAGTCTGCTTCAGATTCTGTCTCTCTCTCTTTCTCTCTCTCTCTCTCTGCCCCTCCCCTGCTTGTTCTCTCTCTCTCTCTCAAAAATGAACATTAAAAATTGTTTTTAATAAAAAATAAATAAGTAAATAAAATGAGGTCATTAGTATGTTACTGTTACTAATCCATGTTACTCTTCTGCAACTTGTAATTTTAATTTGTCACCAGCTAGACCCCAAAACCTGACCTGTACTGTTTACCTGCTAATAATCACTAACCTTTGTTTTATATTTTTTCCTTAAGTTCTTCTTTCTAGCTTACCACTTAACTCAGACAAAATAAACCCAAAACCACCCACAGGTGACAGCAAATGCCCGGACAAGACCTCCAACTTGTGCAGACCACTCAGACCGAGCTAAACTTGACTTGTGCCTGCACAGATGGACCATGGAGAGACTTCTGGAATGACCTACATTACCTTCCCCTCATTACAATACTAAAATCTCCATCTAAGGAGGATCCTCACCCTTATTTACATAACACACAATATATGGACAGGCATGTTTCCTTAAGGTGCATGCACTACCTTGTGCCCACCTGTACATATGACTGATGTGGTTTGAAGTGGTGAGATTTGGAGCCAATGGCCAAGAAAGAATTGTTTAGATGTTTTTGGTGCAAAAAGGCATGGGGGGACAGGACCAGTGGGCAGAAACAGCTGCCCTGGGACTGAGGAACAATTTATTATACACTTGGGAATTAGGGGAGGTAAAGACAAAGGAAGTTTCCAAAAGAATTTTCATATGTTAAAGACTCATCAATATCCTGGAGGCCCAGCTATTGTCAAGCTAAACTTGTTTTTCCCTCTAGCAAAGCATTAACATTAAGACAGTTGGGAGTTCCTGGAGAAATGTCATACTCCCCCAGCCTCAAGTATTTGTCAGTGGGCTGCACATTATAAAGAAATTTAATTTTATCTACATTTCCTTTTGCTTTTGTTCCCCATATCATGTTGAAGAGGCTTCTTTAAATATTCATCCTAACCATAAACAAACGGTACCCATTCTCTCCCTCTCTGTTTCTGTCTCTGTCTCTGTCTCTTTGTCTCTCCCCCTGAGTCAAGGCCTTGAAGCTACTTCCTGTGATCTCCTTATTTGCTGCCAATAGTCTACTTCCTGAGACAACTCCACCTGGTGCCTCTGTGACTCACAAACAAATGAACTCACTTTGGTTCCGTTACAAATTCAGTATGTGCTGAATATCTTTTAGGGACATAATGAATTTATTTAACATCTACCTTATATGGTTTAATTTAGGATTATGTGGTAAATAAATGTTTAGGATATAGTTTAAGCACTTAGTAAACATTCAAAAATATTAGTTCTTTTTTAATGACTGTTTATTTATTTATTTATTTATTTATTTAATAAATTGAGAGAGAGAGAGAGAGAGCGCACACACATGCAAATGGGGAAGTGGCAGAGAGAGAAAAAGAATCCCAAGCAGGCTTCTTGCTGTCAGTGCAAAGCCAGACACAGGGCTCGAACCCACAAACCACAAGATCATCACTGTTTAGGGTCAGGCTTCGGGCAGGGTAAAGATAGGAGTCAGAGGCTAAAAAATTTTAGCAGTTAAAGACTTTATTGGGAACTAAGGTCTCGGGAGAGGTTCCGTGACTCAGGGAGAGAGAGAGAGAGAGAGAGAGAGAGAGAGAGAGAGAGAGAGTGAAGTCAGGGAAGTCGCGCCCTGGTGTGGTGGGGTAGGGTTTTTAAGCTGCAGCATTCCCGGTTTAGGTCTGGGTGGGCCTTTTTTCGCGCCAGGTCGTGCTGTCGCTGGGTGACTGGTTGACCTTCAGTTCATTCTGGCGCACCGCTTCGGGCTTTCCGTTGGGTTGCACTGGCGAGATGGCGGTCCCCTCCACTGTGGTTCTAGGGACATCCTAACAATCACCTGAGCCAAAGTCAGATGCTTAACTGAATGTGACACCCAGGCTCCCCAGTTATTGTTACTGTTATAAAACAGAGGGAAAAAGTTTAAAGGGATAGTACCAGAAAGTTGCTTTGTAATTATGGAATATTTCTGTATTTTGATTGTAGTGATTATGATGGTTAACTTTATGTGTTGACTTGGTTAGACCCAGATATTTGATCAAATATTGTTCTGTAGATTTCTGTGGGGATGTTTTTGGGTGAGATTGTGAAAAGTAAGGGATATGATTCATTTTCAGAAATACCAAATCAAGCTGTGCTGTCTAGTTAGTTGGTTCATAGCCTGTTGGAAATATGTACAAAATGCTCCCCTTTCCCCCCCCCACCCCCCGCCAGAGTCCCCAACCCTTAGATACTTCATTTCCTGGTTCTTCCCCTCTCTGTTTCCCAGGCTTATTTTCTAGGGCTTTGCAATAAGCATGTGCCAAAGGACAAAGGGAAGAAGGACTGAAAGACTCTGCATCACCTCAGGGAATGTACATTTGTTTCAATCAGACTGCTTTTTGCCTTACATGGGCGACTTCTGGGTAAGGCTGGAACCTTTGTAGTACTCAGCCAATGAGGAACCAAAGGAGGGACTTGCATGTGAGAAAATAAATTGTCTGCTGTAACTTCCCTGAGTCTGCCTGTTCCCCAGACACCTGCTTTTCTACGAACGTTGATTAAAGCCTTGCTTCACTGTGCTCTGAGTCTCTGCATCCCTCCTTAGATTTGGGTCAGTGGGCTTATTTCTCTCAAGATTAGTATTTCAGTTGGACTTTGAGTAAAGCAGATTCCCCTCCACAATATGAGTGGAACTTATCCAATCAGTTGAAGGTCTAAATAGAACAAAAAACTGGCCTCCCCAGGCAAGAGAGAATTCTGGCCTTCGGACTTGAACGGCAAAATGAGCTTTCCCTGGGTCTCCATAATCACACGAGCCAACTCCTTAAAATAAATCTTTCTACACACATGAGCGTGTACACACTATTGGTTGTTTCTCTGTAGAACCTTGACTACTAATCTGTGTACGTGATAATATTTTATAGAATTATACACCAAAAAAAAAAAAAGGAAAAATACATATAAGAACTGTGAAATCTAAATAAGGTTCTTAGTTAATAGTTTTGCCATGTGTATGTCTTAGTCACAATGCATATAAGATGCAATGGTCATATAAGATGTTATCACTGGGGAAAGCTGTAGGAAGGGTACATGGGAACTTTTTGTACTATTTCTAATTCTTGTGAGACTATAATTATTTCAAAATTAAAATTCTTTTAAATACATAAATGTGATCATTCCATGGTCATAGACCTGTTTCTAAGTCACCTATAGGTATACAGACCAGGGTCACATGCAATAGAAAACATGAGTAAGTTTGGGGGATCAGGAACAGAGAAAACCTTGCCTCACCTCTCATGAAGAGCCTAAAAATATGGAAAGCTGGCATCACTACCCCTACCTTTGGTGACTTATGGAATAACATCTATTGTTCACCTAACATTCACCTTTGATTGGACCCTACCCTGGATTCCTGAAAAACATGCACCCTAGACCCTTTTCTAACATAAATCCCTAGCCCTAAGTAACAAGGAGACTTATTCTCCTTTCCTTTCTGAGTCTCCCAGACACTCCATCTATTCTCTACCTGTTACCTACACTATTCAGAAACTTTGTCTCCACTTTCTCTGGCTCACATTTGATTTCTATCCTATGTGAAGTCATGGATGGTTGGTCCTGTGGGACCCTTCCCCTGGGTTCTTGAACCCAGCCTGCCTGAATCAACCTGAAATTCATACCATTGTATGAAAGAACCATGATGCTCTTAGTATTTCCCTATTTGTTTCCTTTGACTTTCTCTATAAAACTCAAAGTAATAAATGGGTAGAAGAAGATATTTGGGAGTTAGGATATTTCAGGTTGAGATTCAAGTATGCAAAATGAGTCTATTTTATTCTATTATCTTTACTTTAAATCCTGGCAAAAACTACAGCTATAATCAACAAATCTACTTCAGTTACAAACTTATAAAGAATCTGCTTTCTCCAAACTTCCAGGCTTGAAGTTGAGGCTCTAAATATATTTCACAGATGCTTGGTAAATTGGGTCTATTTTCAAGCCTTACTCTCCTTTTTTTAGTTAAAAACAAAACAAAACAAAAATATACCAAAAACAAACAAAACTTTATACCCAAGTAGTTTTTAAAGAAAAGGAGAATATGCATTTTAGAGGAAGGGAGAGCTTCTTGTAGATGTATGAGGCAGAGTAAGACCTGAGAAGAAAGTCTTTTCCTGAGATTATTTTTGCTTCTTGATTCTGTATACGGAAAAGTGCCATTAAAATCCCTTTAACATTTTTTCCCTCTGAGACATGATGCAAATATCTTGGGAGAAGATGCTTGCCTAGCTCTGTGATGTCACAACCCAAACGGTATTAATTCTACTGGCATTATGGAGACTCAAACTCAGGCAAAAGTATCTTCTATAATTAAGGGAAAATAGCTGTTATGACACACAATGCACATTCCTCATTGAGACTCTGATTTTGTTGCAAAAAGGCAGCCCCCAGCAGGTCTAGTGAAGGAGCCAGTATTAACTGGCTTGCTTGATCCCTTCCAATAAAGAACTTAGTCCCTAGGGAAGGGTGAAGAAGGTTAGAAGCTTTGCTTTTAATCGCCATGGCCTAATCCCAGATTGCCTCTATTCAAATCTGCCTTTGTAATTGAAAATGTGGCTTTAAAATAGTAGTGGGGATTTATTCAAGAGTGTTTCCAAAAAGCCAGAATGCCCAGGTGGCCTAGTCAGTGCAATATGGTCTAGAACTATAAGTCTGGGAGTATAGAAAAGGATTGTAATCAGAGGTGAGTCTTAGATAAGAAGATGATGCAAGATTTTTTTTTTTTTCAGATGCCAAGAGCAACTAGATTCTTCAACAGCTTGTGTGGTGCAGTTTAATGTTAATGCATGTTATAAGAATCAAATCATGGCCTCACTGAAAGTCTATCCCAGATGATTGCTGCATTCTAATCATGTTTCACACAGAAATCCATGCTGCGTATTATTCTCTTCAGCTGCACTACTTTTGTGTTCGCTTTATCTGATTATTTGTTCATTGGAGATAGCTTATGACAACTAACATGATTAGCTGAATAAGTAGGACTCCTTAGGTCCATTCCTGAGTTTCATCCTGGACAGTCAAATAAGTGCTTAACCTATATGTACGGTCTCATTATAACTGACTCAAAGGGCAACCTAACTAATGTGAGTTTGCTCGTTGGTGAGTTTTCGGGTAGAGACTGTACCAGCTGGAGTTGTCACACAAAGGAAACTTTATTTGCAGCAAATAAGGAGATCATGGGGAATAACTTCCAAAGCTGTGACTCTCCAAGTGGGGGTTCATGGGTTTCTTTTATTTAGGGCTAGGATGAATATTCAGAAAGGGGAGTTTTTGTCATCCCATGGAGAGGTGGGCATACCATGGCACATGCATCTTAAGAAAACATGCCTATATATACATTGTATGTTATGTTAATGAGGTTTGAGATCCTCCTTGGGTGGAGCAGAGGTAACTGTCAGGCAAGCGGGAGGGGTCTGGGCATGCTGAGAGCATTGGATGGGGTCTTGGGCTCTGTATCTCAGGTAAGGAATGCAGGGCCTTGCTTATTTTTGAAATTGCATTGGGAGTTTTACAAAACACTGATTTATTGTCTCTGATATGGTTAGGTAATTTCCAGACCTGGTGGAGACTGTTAGTTTTTGCACTCCCCTGTTTCTTTAAAAATCCTTTTGCAATTCTTTGTAATTCTGACACCCCCAGGAAGTTCTGCAAGAAATGTTCCAGGGCAAGTAGAGTCAGTAAGGCACAGATCATGGAAAATAGCTGGGGGCATAAAATGACTTGTCTTTCTTTTTCTGGGGACTCCTAACTCTTTCTGCTTACAAAAGTTGTGTAGACAGGAGCTATTTTCTTTCCGCCTACCTTAGCACTGAAGTCAACTTGCTCCCATTGAACATTTTATCATAGAAACAGGAACACATCAGTGCTGTTAAAATAAATTCCTGTTAATAATCAATTGGAGACTCATTTTATCAATATCATGTCTGTTGTTTTTTACTCAACTGGGGACAGGTTTACATGTAAGATTTCAGCTGTTTTCCTACATTGTAGCCATCAAACTAGTAAGAAAACCAGACTTTTTTGACTATTTACTTTGTGGCAGCCTCTGAACTAATTACTTTATATACCTTAACATATTTAACATTCCCATTAATTCTAGCTTTCTACGGCTGCTGCATATTACTCACCCAATCCCCATGGTCACACCCTGAAAGATACTAACATCAAAAATTACACTCTCTTAGAAATAGCTAACTCAAACACCCTCTTCTCAGTCATACACACCTATCCTGACCACTTATTTATTCAAGGGAACCCATTAAAATATTTTTTTGACCTCACGAAAGCAACTGATAAACTGATCTTCTCTGTTGCTGAGGTTCTCAACTGGGGACAGTTTTCCCCCAAGAGATTTGCTTCCAGTGTTGGGAGATGTTTTCAGTTGTCATCTCTGGGGATGTCACATTGTTATCTAGTGGGTAGAGGCCAGGGATGCTGCTAAATAGCCTACAGAGGACAGCTCTTACAACAAAGAGTTATCCAGTCTTAAAGGTTAACAGTGCCGGGGCGCCTGGGTGGCGCAGTCGGTTAAGCGTCCCACTTCAGCCAGGTCATGATCTCGCGGTCCGTGAGTTCGAGCCCCGCGTCAGGCTCTGGGCTGATGGCTCGGAGCCTGGAGCCTGTTTCCAATTCTGTGTCTCCCTCTCTCTCTGCCCCTGCCCCGTTCATGCTTTGTCTCTCTCTGTCCCAAAAATAAATAAAAAACGTTGAAAAAAAAAAATTTAAAAAAAATAAAAATAAAAAAAAAAAAGGTTAACAGTGCCAAAGTTGAGAAACCCTACATTTTAGTCCCCACTGTCTTCACTTTCTTCCTCTTCCATTTTAGACTCAATAACCCATCACAACATCACCGTTTCACAAATATCGTTAATTCTTTTGCACGCATCACGCTCTATCACCAATCTTTGGGAAAGTCTCAATCTTGTGTTGACTGGTGACTCTCTCTCTAAAAACACCACTAGAAATGCCTGTTGGTTGAGCAAAACTTAGTCTATATTACTAAAGCAAGGGAGAACACACCTTGAGAAGGTATTAGTAGTGCCTCAGAAATGAGAAGTCAGGAAAATGTATTTATGGGGTTTTATGCTTACAGTGGGTGATCTTAAGGCCAGTGTTAAAATAGGGAAATATTAGGAATGGCAGAATTTATGACATACTAGGTTTGGATTGGTGGACACAGTAACATGAGGATCTTGAAGTCTGTATTGATAAGCAACTGGCTAGTGTTGATAAGTAAGCTATTTTAGTTGTTTCAAGACTAGCTGTTTTCCAAAAGCAAATATTTCTTGAAACAGGAGCTAAGTTGGTGGTTTGTTTTTTGTTTTCTGATTTTGATTTTTTGCCCAGGTCCCAGTATTGTTTGGCACAGAAACAGGAAAAATTTTTTAAATACAAGAATTGATTAATATAGAAACAGGAAGGTATGTTGGCTTACCAACTAAATTGCATTTAACTGCTGGAGTTTTCCATGCTTCAACTAAATAGCTCAGTACTGAGGAAGAAAGTCAGACAACTGGGCAGCTTGGTGTCACTATAAATTTATAATTGTCAATTCCAATGGCCACAAAACACCTCCCAACAATCTTACTATGTTTGGCCAGTAAGCTTATTCTCCCATTGTTACCAATTTCATTTCTTCTCCAGGTTGTCCTTCATTTCATTACCAAAACCTCTCTTAGCTGATGAATTTGCCTTTAGCATCACAGAGAAAATACAACCTATCAGAGGAGAACAGTGCCATTTTGTCTTCCCTGTGGATCACATTTCAGGTCATGTCAAGCTAGTCATGCTTGTCTACTTTCAATTCCAGAAATGTGGCTACCTCTTTCCTGCCTCAAGATCTTCAAACATGCTGTTGCCTCTGTCTGGAAAAGTGTTTTCCCCACTTTTAATTTTTTTTTTAATGGTTATTTATATTTGAGAGAGACAGAGAGACAGAGACAGAGAGAGACAGAGCAAGAGGAGGGGAGGGGCAGGGAGAGACAGAGACAGAATGTAAACCAGGCTCCAGGCTCTGAGCTGTCAGCACAGAGCCCGATGCAGGGCCTGAACCCAGGAACCATGAGGTCATGACCTGAGCCTCAGCTGGATGCTTAACTGACTGAGCCACCCAGGCACCCCTCCCCATTTTTTAAAATCTAATTTAAACGTTTTCATCCTTTGAGTCCCTACTTAATCACCATTTTCACAAAATCTTTCCTCACCTCCCAGTCCATCTCAATTCTATTCTTTCATTAATAATTCTGTGTATTCTTTTTCCTGCTCTATAATTATCAAAATGTAGAATCAGAATTTTCTCTGGGCGATTGTGTGTTTCACATGAGGAACCATACCTGCTTTGTTTATCACAACAGACTCTATCATTTATAATGTATAACAGACATTCAGTAAATGTTGGACGAATGGTTGAAAACACTGAATAACTAAAATTGCTCAGAGATGCTGAATGACATGCTCAAGGTAGAACACTCATCAATTACCAGACCTGGGAATGAACTCGCAATTTATCTGACCCCAAACCATGCTGTTTCCCTTATTGGACATCACCATTACAAAAAAAAAAAAAAAAAAAAAAAAAAAAAAAAAAAAAAAAAGTTATTTTTTTTTCTCTTTATCTCTCGTGTTCTCATTTTTTCTTATTTTATTTCTGTCTCTATATCAGTATTCGTCTAACTTTCTTTCTTTTATTTTTTTCTTACTGGCTCTTCTTATCCACTTGAGTCTTGAAATACAGGAATTTTTGCTCCTTCAGTCCCATACAGTTCTGAATATAATTTGAACGTACACATCAAAGTTTTCATTTCATTTTTAAAGTTTTATCTCTTAGTTACCAAGTCATTCTTAGCTTTGAATTCCGTGAACTTTTAAAGGTCATAACTGGTCTTTGATCTAATAGAATACTATTACTAGTTGTGGTAGCCTTGAGATGTGCCACTCAGATCTCTTCCCAAGAAAGAACTTGTCATTCACCTGCAGGGAATGGAGTTAGCCGGCAGCCTTCAGCTAGTAGCACCTTCAGGAACTGCTTCAGCTTTTAAGCCAAGCCCACCCTCTTCCCAGGCTGCCCTCACCCAATAACCAAGCACCAGTCCTCCTAAGCCAGAATACCCTAATAAGGCCATCCTTGTGGGTTGGCCAACACTGTCATACCTACATTTGAAGTTGAAGCTCTCCTTCAATCTCATTTCTTTCCTGTCTTCTTTTCACAGGTTTCAGATCTACTTTACTTTAGGATTGTAAGTCTTTCTCTACTCAATAAACTTCTTAGGAGGACAAATGACAGACTAGGACAGGACTACATTTCTATGCCATTGTGCACATCATTTTAATCCAACTCACGAAGTGTTTGTTGAGCACCTATGTATAAATGGAATGGTCCCAATATGCTTTAAGGGCTTACTGTATGCAGAGTGTATTATATATATGCCAGCTTGGTGAATCTTACAATAACTTAGGAGATAGGTATTAGTTTCATTTTAGAAATAGGCAACCTGAAACTTAAATTGGCTAAATATTCTGCCCAGTTTCACCCAGGAACTCAGTGGCAGAGTTACAGATAAAACACAAATCTGTCTGACTCAAAATCCTGGACTCTAGCTATTATACACACAATCCCTCACAGTAAGGTTAGGATCGTAGTTGCTATAAATGATACAAGATTTGCAAGATACTCTTTGCCCTCAAGCATTTGTAAGACTTCTAGTTCTAAAAGGGTATGATTCTGTGAAATATGAATTAAATGCCCTATTATTGTGGATAAGACCCAGAAAGCTATAAAAAAAAAAAACCCCTATGTTAAACAGAATGCCCATTGCTGTATCACTCTTACAGTTAGAGTTGGCTATACCACAGCCCAGATTTTAAATTGAATGTCAAATTTAATTTGCCTCAGGAAGCCTGAAGCTCAAAGTCTATCACAGATCACAGAGTTAGACCCGACAGCTGTCTGATGAATCAACCGATAAGGAGGATAGGGGGGTAGACGATAAATCACTGTTTAGGGCATCCTTGCATCACACTTCCCTCATCCCCTAAATAGTACAGGATCCCGTTTGAAAGGATTTGTCTTTATAAAAACATCAAAGAAAATGTACCATTTCAGATAATGGAAACAGCACAGACTTCTGCTACCATAAATTTCCATTACCACTTCTTTGTCTTTCCAAATATTAATTCTCAAGGTTTAACTACAGTCTTACCTTTAAGAGGAAGGCCAATTTCATAATCTAGTCTTCATTGAGCTCTCTTTTTCTGAATCTGGAACTACTCATACTTTGATAAGAAATTTCGACATTTTATTTTTTCCTTCCTTTTATTTGTTTTATTTAACACACATTTACTGACTAAATATCACTGCAAATCTTTAGTTGTCACTGTGGGAGACAAACAGACAAAGGTCTCCATCTTTGGAACTTGAATTTGTGTTTAGATTGGATTTAGATTCAACCTTCCCAGTTACTAGGTGGATAAACATAGAAGACTGTCTTTCTATCTAACATTTCTTGACCTATAAAAAGATAGTATACTTTATTGTACTGATTACTACCAGGGTCAAATGAAATAATATACAATAATTCTCTTAAAATGTAAACTTTCACACAGTTCTTCGTTGTTTATAATAGTATATTTAATAAATTATTACAAGGCAAAGGAAAATAAGTGACATAGTAGAGACAGAGGTAGAGTGTTCTTTGAGTATAGATGATGGTTTGTGAAAATGGTATTTAAATTAAGCTGGTAAGGATAAGTAAGATACTAGTTCTGGAGAAGGGAAAGATGAACAAAAACAGAGAACAGGTGTATTTAAGAAGGACTAAGTAGCTTTATGGATCTAATTATTTTATGCAGGGATAGCTATATTAAGAAATAAGACTTGGGGGGCGCCTGGGTGGCGCAGTCGGTTAAGCGTCCGACTTCAGCCAGGTCACGATCTCGCGGTCAGTGAGTTCGAGCCCCGCGTCAGGCTCTGGGCTGATGGCTCGGAGCCTGGAGCCTGTTTCCGATTCTGTCTCCCTCTCTCTCTGCCCCTCCCCCGTTCATGCTCTGTCTCTCTCTGTCCCAAAAATAAATAAAACACGTTGAAAAAAAAAAAATAATTAAAAAAAAAAATAAATAAAAAAAAATAAATAAAAAGAAATAAGACTTGGGTACCTAAGGGTAGGACAGGGCCCTCTCATACACAGTCTTGACTGCCATGTTAAAGAATGCGAGCTTTCTTTTTTAAGAATGCTCTTAGAGTAGACATCTGGTTTGTCCTATGTTTTTCATTATTTTCTATTCATATTTTGTCTGTTATGCCATGCTCTGCTGGTTAGATTTTTTTTTTATCATGCAACCTGACCTGCTAATGCCAGGAGCAGTCCTGCAACTCAGGCTAAAACAAGGAGCCCTAGGGCCTGTAATTCTGCATTCTGAGAAAAGCCTTACAGTTGCTCACTATAACTGGAGCTGAGTAATTCAAAGGCAGCATCCTAGAGAGGTCCTGATCCTGGGGTCTCCACAGCTACCTTTACTCTTGCTGTCTCTGAGGTCTGATCTATCAGTTTCTCTTTTCACACAATGTTACTGCTAACATTAGCCAGAATCACTTTCTATTGCTGGCCACCACACACCTCTGATACAGCAATGAAGAACCCTGAGGAGGAGATTCATATGCAGCTTGTAGCTATCATGTATAGGATAAATGACGTTTCAGATAAAAGTTCAAAGTAAGAAATTATTATAATATTAATGAGGATCCAGAATTATTCCAACACATATATTCTCCTTTAATTTTCCTGAAGCTCATGTCTGTCCCTGACTTTTCCCTGCTTAAAATCCTTCAGAACACACACTATCTACAGGAAAATAAAAAATCTTCTGACACAGTATGCAAGATCCTCCGATCTAGGCATAACCTTCATTTCTAACAGTCCTTCATTACTCCTTTTCAGGTATCCTAATTCCAGGTCTCTCTGAAAGTACTCTTTCTTTAACTTTTGATTTTTTGCCTCCATGCCTTAATTGAATTTCCACAGACCTGGCCCTTAGCAATGAGAATAGAGCCCTGGAAAAAGAGTCAAGGGAGAAAGTCTATTTTGTTCTCCAGCAATAGGATATAAACATTCTACCCTTACTCTGCCCATTTGTGTCTTTCCGAATGGCATCTGCATATTTATTAGCAAGCCAGGCACCTTGGAGGAACAGTGACATTATCATGTTAATGTCTTAGAAGGTAAAACAGTTGACTTTGTTCTGTTCTGAAGGTGTTGCCCTTTTTATTTAATGGCAGGGTTTCTCTACGTGCCAGGCAGATTACCTCTGTAAATCTTATTAACAATGATGGGAGCCTTGCTGCTCAATTGTTGTGAAGCTCTGGAATGGCTCCCTTAGTGCCCTCCTAAGGGAGTGCCCTCTGGAGTGTAAACCAGAGGGATGCCACATGGTTAGCTATATGGCAAGGCTCTGGGAAAACATGGGCAAGCAGTGATTACTGGCTAGTGTTGGCTGATGGAATTTATTGAGCACCCAGTATATGCAGAGCCCTTAAGGCTATCAGAAATTGAAGAGAGAATGTGTCCCATGACTTTGGGGTGTCTGCAAACTAATTGAAAATTTACAAGAGAAATTTACATATGAAGAGAAAGTGAATTAGGAACTAAGAGAACTAAGAGAAAGCGGCTTACCAGCAAATACAAGTGACAGATGAGGCAAATGAGCGCACTACAGGAAATGTCATTCTTTCTACCCATCCTCTTCCATCCCTGGCCCCTACCACTAGGGGAAGTAATCTTCCAGTAAAACACTGGTAGCACCCCATACTTTATCTCTTAGCACTTGTCACCCTGCAGTCTAATTAATGTTTACTCACCTGTCTTCTCCACTGGGCTCTGAGCTCCAACCTGATTTGTAGCTATAACCCACCCCTTCATGCATTTCTTGGCACCAAGTAAAAATTCAATCATGAAACACCGAATAAGGAAATTGATGTTATTTATTGCAAGAATTGTATTTATTGTAAAGGAGGGACAAGTAAAATCGTAGCATATGGTTTAAAGGTGGATTCTCTGAGATCAACATTTTATGTTAAAGTTTTTCAGCAGCATTTCACCTGAAATTCCATTTCATAAGGCAAAGGAAGAAATCTCCCTATTCTTCCCAGCCCATTAGTACAAGTTCATGCAAATCAATGTCATTATTACAGTTAAACCTTCTACACATTATGGTTTCAACATTTAAAAATCTCTCAAGTGCTAAAATGTTTAATTTTGAGAGACCATGTATTACTAAAAAGACACATAGAATTACAGTACAATATCTCCATACCTGGATTTTAACAAAATAAATATGGAATATGTGGAATAAATATGAAAGTAAATAATATTAAGGTGAATAACATTCCTTACTATTCTTGCTAATCATTTTGATTCCCAAATAGATAGTGGCATGTGTTGTGTGTATGTGCACACATGTGTCTGCACATGTATGGACCCACGCATGGGTGTGTTCTTGATCTCATCACCAGTAGTTTTGGAACAATAAAAGAACTACACGGTCTGTGAAATTTTCACCTATTTAAAGTGCACGAAACACCCTACATTTCAGTGCAAAAATTTAATATATTTTATTGGGCACCACCAGCCCACAAGGCACCAAATCTGCAATATGGTTCCTGCTCTTTTGAAACTTACAGTACAGTGAGGAAGAGATATATATACATAAATAAGAAATTTCAATATCACTTTCAAAACGGCAAGTGCAATGTTGGAATTATGCTTTGGGTACTGCAGACACACAAAAAAGAAGTACTTGAGATTTTTGCCCAGTGTGTATGAGTGTGTGTGCTTATGTCTGGACAGAAGAGGGATGCAAAAGATTTATAAACTGAATCTGAAAGACAGGAGGATTTAGTGAACCCAACAAGGTAGGAGAGAGTCATTTCTTGCATCATGAAGACATGTACCAAAATCTTGTCCTGTGTGCAATAAGCTGAAAGCCCTTGGCAATTAAGAGATGGTAGACTGCAGCAGGGACAAAGGGATAAGCTGGCAGCAGCTGTATCAAGGAGAAGACTGCATGCCACGTTAATGATCTTGCAATACTTCCAGTTGGTCGAGGGCATTCTACCTGTGTTTGTGCTCTGAGGTAAGAAGAAACATGGTCCATTTGGTTAGTTAACAATGTGCAATGAAGGAGGTTGTGATGTAGAGAGAATTTGTGGAGTTTCAGTAAAGTGACCTTTATATGCCTTCTCCCTATCTCATTGCATATTCTTCAATAATGTTAATAGCTAACATTTATTTAGTACTTACTATGTGATAGACACAATCTTAAACATTTTACATGCACTTAATTAAGAAATTGTATTTGTGGGGCGCCTGGGTGGCTTAGTCGGTTGAGCGTCTGACTTCGGCTCAGGTCATGATTGCATGGTTGGTGGGTTCAAGCCCCACGTTGGGGTCTGTGCTGACAGCTCAGAGCCTGGAGCCTGCTTCAGATTCTGTGTCTCCCTCTCTCTCTGCCCCTCCCCTGTTCGCACTTTGTCTCTCTCTCAAAAGTAAATAAACATTTTAAAAAATTAAAAAAAAAAAAGAAATTGTATTTGTGTGTTTGAGCTGCCAAAACAAAATACCACAGATTGGGTGGCTTTAACAACATAAATTTATTTTTCACAGAAATAAAGGAGGAGTCTGGAAAAGTCTAAGAAGAGGATGCTGGCAAGGCAGCTTTGATTCTGAGGCCTCTTATCTTGGCCTACAGGTGGCTGCTATCTTGCTATGTGCTCACATAACTTCTTCATTTGTGCGTGTGTGTGTGTGTGTGTGTGTGCGCATGCGCGCGTGCGTAGAGAAAGAAAGCAATTTCTTCTTAGAAGACTACCAATCCTATCTGATTAGGGCCTCACCCTTACAGCCTCATTTCCCTGTGATTACTTTCTAATTGTTCTATCTGCAAACATAGTCCCACTGGGGATTGGGGCTTAAACATGTAAATATTGGAGGCACATAGTTCAGTCCACAGCAGAAATTCTCACAAAAAAAATCAGTGAGGTCAGGATAGATACTACTACTCTCTCTGCATATAGGTAGGGGAATTGAGCACAGAAATTGGTGTTATAGTTTAGTTTCTCAAAGAGTAGACACTGAGACAGAGCTTGGGGTATAAAATATGAAAGGGAGAGGAAAGGAGAAGCAGGTGCAATGAGAGAATGCAATGGACAATTAAGGAGATGATTTAGTTCAGGCTCTTCTACCAGGCAGAACATTCATTAATGAGGAGTGTCTCAAATAACAGGGAGAAAATGTGGTTTTATAAAACATCACTGAGAAAGGGAGGAGGTGAGCCTCATCTCAGCATATGGGAGAGCAGTGTGTTCCTTTGTGGTTAGCTAATTCTCAGAATGCAAAAGGGTGGGAGGATTTTGAAAAACAAAAAGATGCGGGGGGGGGGGCGGTTGGTGGCGATCTTAACCACTGCTGTTTTCTATGTGCATGGGACTCAGGTAAAGTTCAACACTGCCGGCCCTCCCTTTTCTTGAAGATGAACAAATATCATTTATTTCTGAACAACTCAGAGGCAACAGTAAACTTACTGAACAAGGTGAGATAAGGTCCAAGAAACAGTCTCTCTGAGAAGCCTGTTGGTGGTGTTCACACAAAACCAGTTAAACCAGCTATTGAGAAGTGGTGACAAAGGTTAAATTGTTTTAGAGTCCTGGAGATTAAACATTTTTAAAAAGAGATGCCTTAAAAAAATAAAAAATAAAATAAAAAAGAGATGCCTAAAATAATGAAGAAAAATATAAACATAAAAGTTGTGTTAAAATCAAGTGCCAGGAAGTGAACCCTGAGAGTCATGGGTCTGTGAATTCCATAAAGTCCGTCAAGGAAAACCAGTTATATGGCACCATTCATTGAGTTTCTTGAAGCTCTGGAACTAGGATGTTGCTGCTCTAGGAAGTGGCTAGTCTTGGTTACCACTCCTATAAGGGCAGGCATGAGCTGAGCATTTTGCCTGACTTCCTTAGTGGTCCAGACAGTTGACTGTCTATGGAGAAATCCTCCCACACATAGTCAGCTGTGAGGATGAGTCCTCTAGAGCTTATATCAAGTCTGGGGCTTCAGCTCACAGGGCTTCTTTGGATTCTGGGGGCTTCCAGTAGCTGCCAGGCAACTTAGTTGGGGTTCTGTAAAGTTGGGTTATAATTTTTGGTGATGTAAGGTAGGCAGGAGGGCAAGTAATTAGAAAAGTAAGTTTGGAGGACTATATCCAAATACTGAAGAAAAACTGAGAAATCTGGAAATTGAGAACTGGAGAAACTGGAGTTTCTCAGAGAACTGGAAATCTGGAAAGGACTGACATGTTGACTAACGAATGCAATAGGATTTATCAGAGAGGTACCAAGATGTGGGTTTTGGTTTTTGTTGTTGATGTTGTAGTTGTTTAATGGGGAGAGGAAGTGAATTAAATCTTTACTGCAGGCTCAGAAGGAGTCTAGAGAGTCAGTCCTCCAAGGCACCCTTCAGATATCCCCATTCATTCCCAATGCAAGGATTTCAGGTTTTCCAGAGAAGGGATCTGACCTTGGTTGAGTGTTTAACCATCTGCTTGGACAATTAAGTTCCAGATTTAGTCCTTAGCATTCTCTGCCCTCTGACCTTGCAGAAATGACAAGTTCTTTATAACCAAAGAGACCCTCTGGCTTTCTCTTCTGGCTTTCTATTTCCTGTAAATGGTCTTCAGCTATTTATTATCTTTCTATGAACAGGTTCTTTTTTTTTTTTTTTTTGAACAGAGGTTCTTAAAGAGTGTTTGTGAACCATCAGAATTAGTATCACCTGGGAACTTTTTGGAAATGTAATTTCTGAGCTCCGCTCCAGACCTACTGAATCAGAAATTCTAATGTTGGGTTGATGCAGTCTGTGTTTTAACAGGTTCTCTCAGTGATTCTGAGGCACAGTAAGTTTGACAGCTATTGAAGTAGTGTATCAAGAGTGCTTAGCAATAACTCTAACCCTAGTATTCTTCTATCTACTATTTTCTCTATACATCTTAACTGCCTAATATGGTATAGCTGCTAATGCATTTCCATCCACTATATTCCTTCCCTAATTCACTGCTGTTGAAACTTCCAACAGACCACTGCCTTAAGCCAGAGCCCTTCTGTGCTCCATCTACCACCAGTGGTGGGGTCCCTGTCAGTCAAGTGCTGGGCAATACAGCTCCAAAAGCTCATTATCATCTCACTTGCTTTCTCAGACCACTTCCAGTATTATCACAGCTCAGGTTCTCTAGAAGCAGAACTTACGACAGAGTTTGGGGTGTGAGACACTTAGATGTCAACACCAGTGAAGGTAATAGGGAGGAAACAGGATTGGCTGGAGAAAGAAGCAGGCTTAAGATTCAGGTTTGGAAAAGCCTTGACCTACTTGACAGGAAGTTCTAAAGCTGATGCCACCCATCCCAAGTTGGGAAAAAGTGGCCAGCCCTTTATAACTCCATCATGCTTGGTCACCAGGCACAGGCTGACTCAGGAAAGGCATGACCTCAGGCAAAATGGTCTCTACAGCCTGAGGCTGACCAAGAAGAAGATAAGACGCTATCTTCAGACCTCTCTGTCTGTGGCTGGGCATCAAGTCCTTCCTCCAAAGGGGACCTGGGTGGAATATCTTTCAATCTACCCCAGTTAGTAACTTGCCTAAATTCACATTATACATAGGTCATAGAGCCAGGCTTTGAAGCCAGTTAGCCTGGCTTTCAAGGTCCATGCTCATCAATATCTTGCTACAGTACCTAACAGCTATTGCTATAGCACTGAACAAACTGTTAACAAGGTGACAGGAATAAATTTGATTTTTAGGTGGATTCTCTATGATATATTAGTAGGTATCAATATCTTGAGATTCCTTTTATTTGCTAGACTTTATTAGACTCATTGTCCCCATCTATAAAAAGCCCTTTGCCATCTGTGGGGTAACTCTTACCTTTCTGAGACAAATCCAGAGTGTTCACTTTCTCTGTGGAAGGACTACCTCTTTTGGGGGAAGTTTCCCCACCCTGTTGCCCTGCATTTCACATTTCCTTGTGGTTCTCCCACTTTGATTACTACTGTCACCAGGACATTTTTCTTTTCAAGTCATATCTTAAAGATTCTGGGTTTAATTTTAATATGGAAGTACATATTTTCTTAAGACATCCTCATGAATATGACTATTTGAGGAGAGAGGTGAAAAGAAAGACAATTGTTGATTTCTTCATAACAGCACAGTCTCAAATATCTCCCTTTTTTAAGGATTCCTTTTAAGGGCATTTATACTATATGTAGGAAATAATAAAAATGCTTTCATAAACACAATAATTCAATCACCAAATTTACTGTTTTTCTAAATTCTAATTCTTGCTTAAAGTAAATGAACAATAAATATTTCTTGAATGAATAAATGAATCATTATCATTCCAGTACATCTTATACTTTGAGTTATCTTTCCAGTCATAGAAATAATTGTCCCAGAGAATGTGAATATTCTTACCAGTAGATCATGACAGCAAGTAATAAAAAGCCAAGAAATTCTTACTTCCTTAGGTCTCAAGTTGCCATAAACTTTCTTCCATACTTCTTTTTAATTTTTTTTAAGTTTATTTATTTATTTTGAGAGAGACAGGGGCAGTGTGAGCAGGGGAGGGACAGAGAGAGAGAGAGAGAGAGAGAGAGAGAGAGAATCCCAAGCAGGCTCTGCACTGCCAGACAGAGCCAGATGCGGGTCTCAAACCCACGCAACTGTGAGATCATGACCTGAGCTGAAACCAAAAGTCAGATGCTTAACTGACTGACCCACCGAGGTGCCCCTTTTTAAAAAGTTTTTTAAGTTTATTTATTTATTTTGAGTCTTCCATGCTTCTATATTCATTTATTCTGTATCTAATTTTTCTCAAGTCATACCACATTTAAGGGAAAACAGAACAAACATACAATCAAACGGTGTAAATAAATGTCTGCCTTCAGTTCTGCCCTGGGTTACTGCTATCAGCAGTTTGTGAGTAGAGCCCCAGCAGGAAGCAGATGGCACACTGAAATCAGAATAATTCAAGGAGAATTTAATAAAAAGACTATTTAAAAGGTGTAGGGGAATAACAAAAGATAGTGAACTGTCTGGTTTTGTAACAGTTTAGCAACAGTTTAGCTGCTTTATACTCTTAGACCTGAAGAAGTGGAAAGAACATGTAATTTCCAGAACAGCACAGAGAGTACTCAGACAGAGGGCTGCCTTTCAGTGCCCGAGAATCTTTGGTTAAGAGACATAGGAACCCATGGCAACCCTGCTGGGTGGGAGCTCCTGTGATAAAATCTCCAGCCCCCCTCTAACAGGTTGCCAGGATTTTCCTGGGCCACATACCTACCAGGAAGTCAGAGAACAAGGGAAGTGGTTGGAGGGGTGCAAGTGCATACAGATCAGCTCAGAGGGGCAAGGGCAGGACAAAGCAGGATGGAGAGTCAATCTGTGAGGCAAATAGAAGTTTTTCAGCATGCTTTTTTTTTTTTTTCCAACCAGCCAGTGTATATAATGAATATACACTGAATTGGACTATTTATATGAACTGATGTTCATATAAGAATGATGACAAAAAAGGGCACCTGGGTGGCTCAGTTAAGCATCAGACTTCAGCTCAGGTCATGATCTCACAGGTTCCTGAGTTCAAGCCCCATGTGGGGCTCTGTGCTGACAACTCAGAGCCTACAGCCTATTTTGGATTCTGTGTCTCCCTCTCCCTGCCCCTCCCCCACTCATGTTGTCTCTCTCTCAAAAATAAATAAATAAACATTAAAAAAATTAAGAAAAAAAGAATGACAAAAAAAATCCCAAAGTTTTTATGTGTGAGAGAACACTCACCAATCAGAATGTGAGAAAATAATCTAATGTAACAAAATTTCTCGGAACTCTAATGCAATCCAAGAATTCTTTGCTGTGTATTTAAAAAAAAAACAAAAAACAAAAAAAATATCTTAATGTCATAAATGAGTCATGAAATTCCTAGCTCTAACACCCTGGGAACAATAGAAAAATGCAGAACATTTCTGCAAGTAGAAAATTCTCATTATTTGAATCCATTCTCATTGATTAAGTTTGTTTTCTATATTCAGAGACTGACAGATTTTTATATAAAGGTCCGAATGGTAAATATTTTCAGCTTGGCAAGCCAAATTAAGTCTCTATCACAGTTATTTAACTTTGCCATTGTAGGCTGAAAATAGCCATAAATAAATGGACAAGACTGTGTCAGGAAAACTTTATTTACAAAAACTGGTGACTGGCTGGCCCATGCATTTCATTGATCAAAGGAGAGAAAAATGGTTTTAAACAGACAGATGTGGGTCCCATCCTAACTCCTATACTCTTAGGAGACTGGCCTTGGACAAATGGCTTATCCTCTGACCAAACTCCATACTTCAGAGAGTCCATAAAAAACATAAGTTGTGAGAAATATGCCCACTGCCCCAATCAAAGGAGGGTGAAGAGACTCAGAGCACAGTGAAGTGAGGCTTTAATCAACGTTCCTGCAAGAGTGGGTGTCTGATGGACAGGCACATTGGGGAAGTCACAGCAGGCAATTTACCCACTAAAAGCCAGGTCCCTCCCCTGGTTCCTCATTGGCTGAGTACTACAGAGGTTAACGCCTATCCTGACTTCACCTATGCCCATGTAAGGCAAAAAGTGGTCTGACTGGAACAAAGGTACATTCCCTGAGGTGATGCAGAGACTTTCAATCCCTGCTCCCTTTATTCAATGGTGCATGCTCATTGCAAAACCTACTAAAATAAGCCCTCAAAACAGAGAGGTGGGGAAGAAGAACCAGGAGGTGAAGTGTCTAAAGGTTTGGGACTCCATTTGGCCCGAGGGGGTGGGAGGTGCTCTATATATATTTCCAGTAGGTTGTAGACCTACTGTTAACTGGACAGCTTTTTGGCTTAGTATTTGTGAAAATGAATCCTCTTCCTTGGTTCTCACAAAGTGACCTGGTACAGATTAGCCACTCAACAAATGGTAGTTGCCTTCCTTTCTACATATTACCAAAGAAAATATGGAAATTGAATAGATGAATTTGGCCCAAATGTGTTGAGCTACTTTCAAAGTGGGTCAAAAGGTCTCTAGGGAAAGTTTGGAGTATCCATTGTCTAAATAAATTCCATGGAGAAAGATACCACATAAAAGTGCCAGAGTTTTAATTTTTAAAACGAGCAACTTAATATCTTGAGCAGAATTTAGTGGATTTAAAAGAATGGGCTGCATTATTATTGCCAGCAGGGGACCATCTAATTGGGAGTCCTTTATCTACAATAGAAAAAACAGCAGGAACCCAATCAGCTAGTAGAGAACAAGAAAAGGGTATGCATGAGGGGTGGGGAGGAATAAACCACTGTGTGCTAGCAAGACAGAGATGCAGAAAATAAAAAGGCATGGCACCAAAGGAGCTCTCAGCTTCACATCTCAGTAACATAACCTATAAGTCAGTTTCCCAAAAGCATGTTGTGATTTACTCGAAACCCTCAACTTCTATCTCCTCCCTGCCAATAATCATAAGGTTTCAGCAAACTCAAAATAAGTTCTCATTAGGAAAAAAAGTGGCAGACACTTTTGATCTCATGTTGTCAGTGCCTTTCTCCCTAAATTAGCCATTATAGCTTCCAGAAATTTCCCCATTACCAAGCCTGGATAAATCCTCCCTCCTAGACGTTTTCCAGCACATGTGGAACGTGGCAGGACCGTATGGACTTTTTATTGCTCTGTGTCTCCCATTCATCCCTAAATTCCTGAAAACAGTCTGTGTGCTGTCATCAGAGGTATGGTCACCATGCATAGTTCAGTGTAAGCGCCCCCCCCCAAGTTTGGTAAATATTTGTTAAATAGAGAACAAATAGGTGAATGTCTTTTGTCTTTTGAGATATTTCTATCTTCATTCCTCATATTAGACAAATTATCAAACTTAATCTCTCAAATTCCCATTTTCTTGATCTGTAAAATACTTCGTCTTCTAGTTGAAGTCTAAACTGCATGGTATGTGTGAAGAACCTCTCACAGTGTCTGGCAGTTTGTGTTCACTTAATACACAGCACTTCTTCCCCCATTTTCAAGTCAGTATGGGGCTAACTTCAATCATTTCTTACTGAAGCATTTGCCTACAGTTATATTTGCTTTTGCCATTTTCTTTTTAGTGATTTTTTTTGTAGTTTGCATTGAAGTTGCATGCATTCTAGACCAAGTCAAAATTAACTTTGCTTCACCTGAAATTGCACTTGAAAGAAACTTATGCCTTTGAAACGCAATGTTTCTTAAATCAGCAAATCCAAAACCTTATTGCTCTTAACTAATGTCCAAGTGGTAGGTAGGTACACCAAGTATGAAGTCCACACATTCTCAACGGGGGTCCTTATACTCGCTCACATGTAGATTTACGACGGGCAGTAGGGTCAAGAGTACAACATTCAGCAGATTTCTGGTGTTCCTATCATGTTCCAACATAATCTGTTCCAACAGTCTATAAAGTGGAGAAAATAACAGTATGCAGATCATAGGGTTGTTACGATAATTAAATTGTTAATATATGGAAATAATTTGCAATAATACCAAACACAAGGTAGCCACCATGTTTGTGTTAATTGTTATTACTATTATCATGTGGATTACTCTAAAGAAATACTGGATGTCTCTGAGATGTGGATCTATAATGACAAAAGCACAGATTCAGCATGTTTCCATTTCAGAGTGCTTTCTTACTGCAAATTTTCTCCAGGAAGATTTATTTAATCTATACCACTCTCCATATGGAGAAAAGTGTGCTAAGAACAGTTAAATTGTGTTCCAAGGTTCACACAATTAGTAAATGACAAAAAGAGACTAAAGGCCCAAATCTGACTCCATGTTCAGCATTTATCCACCATACTCCAGCTAAAGCAGAAAGAGGTATTATACAGGCGGAATACAAACCTTATTATAATCTGCGGTAAATTCATTCATAACATTGTTGGTGTTGGCTAGATATTCTCTTCCACATTTTGTCTTCTCTAAGTTAGACCCTGTCTGCATTAGCATTACACAAACCATTTAGCTAACTACTTCATCCAAAAGATCACAATGTCAGTATGCGTACACCATTGGGAAAAATTAATTTTAATATGGATCAAAATGTGATAGCACACCTGTGAGAGGGTTGCAGTCCTCTGGGTGGGAAGCAGACATCAAAGGGCCTAAGTTTCATTTGATCCCAGATCTTCTGAGTCAAACACTAGAACTTACTTATTCATTTTGCTTTTTTTGTTTTATTACCATGTTACTTCTCTGGAAATTTTTAAATACTGAATAAGGAAAACTGTTTTTAAGAGTATTACAGTCATTCATAAAGACATCTCGGGGTACAGATTTCCTATGGATGTTGGAATTCTCTACCAGTGCATGATAATCAATGCATAAATTGATATCCTGTAGCTCTGTTTTCCTTTTGTATTAATTGAATAGCACGCATGATCTTCTCTGATAGGAATTGGTAATTTGCCATGAAATAAGGATGTGTTAATTGTCACAGACTTCAATAACACACTTTCATTCACTGTATACTAACGGATCACACTGCATCTTTCCACATATTTTTGATGGTTTTATTTTCTTTCTATAATATGTGTTAAATGCAGGTGTGACATTCAGCTCAGTTGTTAACTGGCAATCATTTGTGTATTAAAATTACCTCTTAAAAACAAGACAGCATCATGAGGCAGATGCAAAACATCAATGCAGGGCTATTAAATGCCATTATATGGTGATGGGCTGTTGCTAATTGACAACACATATACGTTCTATAATAAGAACACAGCCTAATAATCCAACCTTCTGCAAGAGTCAGAAGTAACTGATACATTCTGATGCAATCTTCAAAACTCTTCCTCTGAGTTAACCCACTGGAGATGAAAGAACCATGTGACAAATCTTGGTTCAAAGGATCTCTTCCTCACTGTCACTGCTTTTTGTTATTTATGCACTTCAATTGTCTTCTGTAGGTGAACTTTACTTTTCTTATCCTTTGAGTCAATAAGTAATTCTTATGCAATATCATCTTCTAATGTGGCATCAACTACCTCTATGTCAGTGACTCCCAAATCTTTAACTTAAACCTTGACTTTTCTTCCATGATCCCAGCTATATATGCCCACTGACTCTATCTGCGGGTCCCACAAGTACCTTGGCGTTTTTTTAAAAAACAGAACTTTCTCCTGACATATCCAAATCTGCTTTTCTTCTCAATTTTTATCCTCCAATACATTTCAGAGCAATCTTTGGTTCTTTCCTCTTTCCTAGACCCCCTCTGAAACTAGAAACTGTCAAATCTATCTCTGAAATGTCACTCCAATATGTTTGCTTCTCTCTATCTCTGTTGCTAATGCTTTCCTTCAACCCCTATTTCTTCTTTCTTGCACGGATCCAATAGTGGTTTCATTTATCATCCCATATCCTGTCACTTCCTTTTCCAAATCATCCCTGAGACTGTCTTTCCAAAACACAGATCTGATCATGTCATTTTTCTCTTCTTAAATAACCTTTCTCTTCTTTCTTGCCCAGTGAATGTCTTCTCAATCTTTCAAGACCAAAGTCAACTTTATAGTTCTTCTACATCCTTTCTTGACTTCTCCAGGCAGATTTAGTCTCTCTTGTCTGAATTCCAATAGCCCTCTAAAAACATCTGTTATGGCACTGTCACTTCCTCTGTACGTTGAAGTGACCAAAGTAATACAGACTTTGAGGAATGTACCAATGCTACAGTACTTAGAATTTTTTTTTCAGGATCCCAGGCTTTGGCTGGATACTGAAATTCCTACTGTTAATCACCAAGAGAATGCAAGCTCAAGAGAACACAGAATCAGTTTGTGTAAAGGGTTAAGATCTTTTTTTTACAACATTGTACCAGAAATTGCAAGTCTGAAGCCGAAAGTACAGTGTCTGTGCACATATGCACACTAACCCCAAAACCTCAGAATATACTTCCCTGGACTTGCTTAAGTGCTCTTTTCTCCCTGTTAAACTAGCACCAACAGAGTGTACTTTCCCAGACTTTCTCACTCAGGTCACCTACTTATGAGAACCATTAACTAATCTCAGCCTGCCCCACCTCACTTTCCTGTTTCTTGTCCCATTTTCCTCCCCTCATAACTAACCTAAGTGCTTATATCCTCTGTAAGCACCAAAAGAGAGGAACAGTCTCACTTTCATCAAATACCCTCTGGCTGACAGTGTATATAAAGGCTTTATTGTTACTGTTCCACTTGGCTAGAATTTATTTGATGAACCTTTACATCTGTTTAATTCAGTGTCTGGTACATGTTAGGAGTAGGTATAAATGTGTATTTGTTGAATGGAGGAACATATTATTTTTGTAAAAAGTCAGTCTTGGGCTGAGGTGCTGGGTGGCTCAGTCGGTTAAGTGTCTGGTTCTTGATTTTTGTAAAGGGCAAACATAGCTAGCCTCCTGTATCCTGGGAGTAAACTATGACCTATGTAAGCTTAGAAGGACCCCAGAGTATGAGATGCTGAACCAGTGTTTGTTTTGGGCTTTCCTAGAAGTGCTGTTTCTGTTCCCTAGATATTAGTTCTGTTTAAAACCACATTTGCTGAGTTACTGAGAAATAGAACTTCCTCTTAACTGCTTGTTTGAGCTTCTGTAAACCTGCTTGGCATAATCACCCTTCCCCATTCTCGGGCACCGCGTCTTGTTCGAATAGATAGAAGACTAATATCGTAAACCACATGATTCGGCATTCAACTGGCTAGAGTCAACAAGTTATATTTTAAAATTCTTCAGGACTGTGTGATTGGTGCCCACCTTATGTTTTAAAAACCTACAACGTTGTGTAATTGGTGCCCGCCATTTCCAACTGCCACCCTTTGCAACCTGATTGGTCGATACAGCCTTTATAAGACATTCCCAAAGCTTGTTTGGGGCCAGACTGTAGGGACCTGTTGTATTTCCCTGTCTGGCCTGGCCATAATAAGCTTGTTTTGATCCTGTTTTTGCTGTCCGGAGTTCATAAGTGATCGCAACCTACAACAATTTTAGCTCATGTCATGATCCCACAGTTCATGAGATTGAGCTCTGCACTGGGCTCTGCACTGACAGCATGGAGCCTGCTTGGAATTAATTCTCTCTCTCTCTCTCTCTCTCTCTCTCTCTCTCTGCCTCCCTCCCTCCCCTCCACTCCCCTCCCCTCCTCTCTCCTGCTGGTCCACACATGTACACACACACTCTCTCTCTCTCAAAATAAATAAATAATCATTAAAAAAAAAATCTTGGGTCAAGAGGTGAAGATGTAGCCTTAGCCTTAGGTGTGAGTTTAATATGACCTAGCTTCTTGGCCAAAGAGAATCCTAGAGCACATCATATGGGGTTAAGCCTTGCAGAAACATACCAGAAAGACAGCAAACCAGCCTAGAAAGGATTCTGGGACAGCTCTGTACTTGTACAATAGTTATTCTATGTGTTGTTTACTGCCCTTCCATCATCTCTGACTATTCAGTAAAACATTATTAATGGTTACAATTGGGTCTCAGTAATACAGAAAATTAGAAAAGTGCTGTGCTCATCTGTGGGAAAAGTGATGCAGAAAAGAACAGTTTTCTCGTCCTTGGTGTTCCCTCTTCTTATAGTAGAGAAAGGTGAAGGAGGGTAGTAGCTGTCACTAGCAGAGGACAGCTACATACGGAGGAGGAAGAAAAGGAGGAGGCAGAGGAGGAGAGAGTGAGCATCCAAAGGAAAAGTTCTCTTGGGCCATCATAATCTGCATATGAAGAAGAGTTATGATCTTATATTGTAGCCACAGGTAGGTGAGGCCTAGCCTGGGATATCAGGGCTCATATATTTTCTATTTAAAAAAAAAATTTGTGTTTATTTTTGAGAGAGAGAGAGAGACAGAGACAGAGACAGAGTACAAGCAGGGCAGGGGCAGAGAGAAGGGGAGACATAGAATCCAAAGCAGGCTCCAGGCTCTGAGCTGTCAGCACAGAGCCTGACCCGGGGCATGAACTCATGAACTGTGAAATCACGACCTGAGCCAGAGACAGAGGCTTAATCAACTGAGCCACGCAGGTGCCCCTTTTCTATTTTTAATGCTCCACTGTGACTCCTCCAGGGAAAAGATTATGCCATTTTTATCTTGGTATTGGGGCAACAAGGTCAATCCTTTCATTCATTTACTCATTCATTCACAAATTTGATATATGTTTACTGAACATTTACATATGAGGTGATCATAAAACAGGGGAATATGATAAAGACAAGAGGTATATGAAAGGTGTTCCTTTGGCAGCACATATACTAAAACAGAATCAATACAGAGAAGATTAGCATGGCCCCTGCCCAAGAATGACATGCAAATTCATAGAGTGTTCCATATTTGGGGGAGATACAGGCTTCCAGTTATGGAATGAGTACATCACAGCAATAAAAGGCACAGTGTATGGAATACGTCAATGGTATTGTAATAACATTACATGGTGGCACAAGGTCGCTATACTTGTGGTGAGCATAGGGTAATGTATAGGCTATACTTGTGGTGAGCATAGGGTAATGTATAAACGTATAGAGATGTTAAATCACTTTGTACACCTGAAACTAATGTAACATTGTGTTTCAACTGTACTCAAAGAAAAAACTTGAAAAAAAAAAAGAATGGAGGATAATGGGGAAATGGCTGGTGAAAGCAATTATTTCTAGGCTTGAGCAAGATATTCCTGGGGCTTCCATGCAGCAAATCCCCTTTCTCAAAGAACAGAGGGGTGCATGCCTTGAGGTAGGCCAGAGAAGGTCTTGTTAGAGCATTGCTAGGGCCAGCCAAGGTCACACACTAGAACCTAGAGGCCCAGAGCTGGTTATGGAAATCCTAAAAGGTAGAGAAAAGGGGTGCCTCAGGGGTTTAGTTGGTTGAGCAGCTGACTCTTGATTTAGGCTCAGGTCATGATCACAGGGTCATGGGATCAAGCCCCACATTGAGCTCTGTGCTGAGCATGGAAACTGCTTGAAATTCTCTCTCATTCTGCCCCTCTCCCCCACTTACATGTGTTCTCTCTCTAAAAAAGAAAGAAAGAAAGAAAGAAAGAAAGAAAGAAAGAAAGAGAAAGAGAGAGAGAAGGAAAGGAAAGGAAAGGAAAGGAAAGGAAAGGAAAGGAAAGGAAAGGAGTAGAGGAAAGTTTTGAGGGATGAATCTGGAAAATAGTCTTCATTGTAGAAAGCTAAACCAGAAGAAACAAGGTGAATGATAACTCAAGAGGGCAAAGGTGGTACTAGGGCAAGGGTCCAGGGATCGCAGTTCAAAGCATCAGATAAGGACCAGAAGAGGTGAGATATGAGCTGGGTTTAAAGGGTGACTACAATTTAATAAGGCAAATCCTAGCTCTTCCTTGGGAAGGGCATTAAAGCTTATGGTAGAAGCTGGGAGTGAAAGGGGACAGAGGCATATAGGGAGTTGCTGAAAAGCTGAAATGACCATTAGTAGTCTGTAAGAATAATTCAGTCTGTTTTCATTTCTATATTAGGCGTTTCAAGAAAAACCCACTCAATTGGGATTTCAGGAGCATTTGCTATTTGTAAATTTCAGAATGGAGAAATTTTCATGTCTAAGCCAGAGTTAAGATATAAGAATTTTGCCCAAGTAAGAGTAATGCTAATCTCCAAAAAATAAATCTTAGAGTAAAAATACGGGGAAAATATACTCAGCCAATAGTTAATATACATAGCAGAGATTCCCTTCAAATAACAAAGCCCTATGAGAACAGAGAAACCTTAGATGTCTGAGAGAATGAAAACAGGAGCGATTGCTTCTCTCCTGGAAACACAGAATGGGAAAATGGGTCAGTGACTCATGACCAAAGTGTTGGCATGCCCATTGCTGGCATAAGTATTAACATTCACTCCTGCAAAACGTAAACATGAATCTAATGGCATTTTATCTTATAATTGTCTTGTTGCATACATTTTTATTTATGCTTTTATTTCACCCACTAGAATAGTGATTTTTAATCCTAGTGCACATTAAGCAATTTTTCTTTTGTTTTGTTTTTTACATAGATATTCCAGGGCTCTACCTACAGAAATTCCAATTTAATTGGTATGGGTTGAACTCTGGCCACTGGTACTTTTGAAACTTTCCTAGGTAATTATAACATATATTCAGAGTTAAAATTTCCACAGCTCATTAAAATATCATTAACTGCTAAACAGAGTTTCCAATGGATTATTTTTGGCTGATAGAGAAATCTAAATCTAAAATTGAGGATCATTGCTTGTTAAAGATTATTTTGGAATGAAAGTAAAGATCTTTTCAAATGTCTTAAAATACTCCTCTAATAGGAGGCTTCTGAATGGAGATATCTGAGAATAATCATTACCTCCCTTCTTCTTCAAAATCCAAAAGAAATAATGGAAGTTATAGCAGTTCTAGGAAATTGAGGAAATTTCTGTCCACATGCCCAGATAATAAGGAATTTACAGAAAATAAAAAGATATGGTGAAGAAATAAGGCCCAGTGTCTGCTTGAGATGTGACAGATGAAAAAGAAAGTTTTCACTCATCAAATCCTAGAATAACAAAAGATAAGAGGCAGCAGGAAATAGGAACTAGGGTCAAAGGTGAGGAATTCAGCAAGTAATTAATTAAAGGGCTGGAAAAACAGCTCCTCTGACCCTGACATCTGGCAATATGGGATGCTGGGAGAAAAACAGAGTAATAGGAACAAAGTGCTGGAAAATTATTGAGAGTAACATTTTTAAATATAAGAATGTATGAAATATACACGAACACTTTAAGAATAATTATAGGTGAATACTCATGTAACCAGCACCCTAATTAAGAACAAACATTGCTAGCACCTTATAATTCCTCTCCTGCTAACATCTCATTTTCTCCCCGCCAAGAGTGACCACTAAGTTAATCTGATGGTTATCATTCCTTATTTTATAGAAAATAGTTTACCACTTATGATCACAACTGTAAACAATATACTGTTGGTTCTGCCTCTTTTTGAACTTGATATATATGGAATCATATTGTATATAATTCTTCTGTGACTTCTTTCTCTCAACAATGTATTTGCAGGTTTCAATTTTGTTGACGTCTGTGTGTATCTGTGACTTGTTCCTTTTCACTGAGAAATAATAGTCCACTTTATAAATTTGTCACTACCTTTTAGTCAATTACTACTGAAGAACATTTGGATTGTTTCCATTTTTAAATTTGTTTTATGAATGGTGCTGCTATTAACATTTTTGAAATACCACCTGATACACACATGTAAATTTTTTGTTATATTCCTAAAATTGATATATTCCTATATTCAAATATTCAACTTTCCTAGGTTATACCAAACTATTTTCAAAGTACTTGGACCAGTTTATACTCCTTGCTGGAGTATACCTTGCTGTTCTACACCCTTGCCATCATCTGGATTATCAAAGTCTTAAACTTTAATCTTGTGTATGTGTAAAATTATTTTGTTGTGGTTTAAGTTAGAATTTGATTAAAAATGAAGAAAAGCAACTTTTTCAATTTCTTAGTCATTTGGATTTCCTTCTTTGTAAATTTCTTGCTCAAACTTTTACCATTTTTTGTATTAGGGTTGTCTACCTTTTTCTCTTATGGATTTATGAGATTTCATTAAATAATTCTAAAAATATTTATTGGTCCCTTCCTATGTACCAGACTTTGTTCTAGAGACTCACAATGTACCTACCAATGGAAAACACACACACACACAAACACACAGCATTCTGTGCTCTTAGAGGCTTGAGCATTCTAGTGTTGGTTGTACTAAAAGAGGAAAAGTAGGCTATATAAAAATTTATATGTATAAAATAACAAGTTCTATTAGTGAGAACGTAAAAAAAATCATTAAACAGGGTAAGGAGAATTGGAGTATGGGTGTTGCATGAAAATGAAACAGATTACAGCTTTGGTTATTGTAATAACAAGCCTTATGGAGATAAGGGAGATAGTATTTGCAGAGTTGAAACCTTCTCCATCCTGTGATAAACAGAGATCCCCATCTAACTTGTATTGAACATGTTACATGAGCACAACATTTTATTGTGTCAAGCTTTTGAAATCTACAGACGGTTCTTTACTACAGCATCACTGATCTGTCCTGCCTAAGACATAAATAATGAGAAGCGAACAAAAAAGCTATTTAGATAATCTTGGAGTAGAATCCTTACACACACAAAAAAAACCAAAAAAATGAAAAACTCTAAAGGAAGAGAACAAATTTCATTACATAAAAATTAAAAAGTCCCTATAGAAAAGATACTCCAAAAAATATAGATGGTATACAACACACGATAACAAAATTGTTGATATACACAAAAAATAGATATACACGATGTACGAAGATTTCCTATAGATCAATAACAAAATAGAGCAACTCTAGAAACATATAAAAGGAATGTGGAATGGTAATTTACTTAGAAGATCTGTATTTAATAATATAGAATAATGTTCACTATAGATCTATATGTCTATATATACAAAATAATCCCCTAAATCAGTTTTGGTTTTATGTTGTCTTTCCAGAACATAATGTGGGGTAAAGTGAGGTGCTTCCCTATATTACTGCTCAATAGTGCATACATGTTTAGAGTTGTGGTGTTTCCAAGATTTTGAACCATGAAACTGATCTTGGTCCTCATGGAGGATTGTACTAAAAGACACAATAAGGAGAAATGAGGAGGAAACATCAAAGTGCCAAGCTCTAGGTTTGTTGCCCTTTCCCCTCCAGTGGATTTTCCCAGACAACTTATTAAGAATAACAGTTTTTATTTATATCCTTACCTTTGTCACTAGGTCTTTCTGTCACTTTTGAGATGGCTAATTAATAATAAAACTTGTTGAAAAAGCATTATAGTCACACAACAGAACAGCAGTTATATTCACGCTAGTGAAATGTATTAATATTTTCTGTTTAAAAATGCAGTGCTGTTTTGTCTCTTTGGATAAGCCAGCTGAAGTTTCTTTAAAAGATCAGCTAAACACACACCATCCTGTGAAATATCACTCCTGCTAGAGAATAGACATTTGGAACCTCAGGGACAGTTAAGCAGCTGAGGTGTGAGAACAGAGGCTGCTTGCTATTTTAATGATTCTGTGACTGATTCTGAACTCAGTGGAGTTATTATGCCACGTATTATGCTTGTCTCACTTTGATCTCATAGAGGATAATTTTGAGAATGAGTATTTGGCAAAAATCCTCCTTGGCATAATGAAAGCAACTTAGCATATTCTCAAGAGTACCAATTCTGGAGACAGATTGCTCAAATTTGAATCCTGTGTTCACCAGTTCTGTTCTGTGAAGGCAAAGACCATTTACTCCATCTCTCTGAGCCCCAGTTTCCTCATCTGCAAAAATGGGGATATTAGTACATTCCACACAGGCTTGTTGTAAAGACTACAGAAGATGGTGTATGAGAAGCACCCAGGAAAAAAGAGGCAGTAGAGAATGTTGATCATCCATTTGTTCACACTGATTGTGTACAAGAAGAAGCACTGAAAGATGAAGAATCCAGATGGACCTGAGAAGTTATATAGCGGATTTTATGGGAATGATTGGAAGAGATCCATGTAAATTGCTTAGAACTGTACCTGGCACATAATACTTGATAATAACCTTAGGTCTCAGGTTTATTTTTGGCACTATGAAAAGACCGCATATTTGGAATCTAGACATGCCTTAATTCCTGTGTAGATTCAGAATAGACATTGTTTTATTTTAAATCACTTTTATTATTATTGATAACAAAGCGCTAGAGAGGGGATTCAGAAATCACTTGTCAAGAGGTGGTAAGGAACAAATGGCTCTTTCCCCTCTTCCATTTATGTGGGTTCTCTTTTAAATCTATGCTTTGCACAATCAGACTATATTATTCCCTATTTTCCACACAGCAGAATGGGTGATAATTACAACATTCCCTGGTCCTTCATATTATTCCTTATTCCACATTATTAATTCTTTTCTTTTCTTTCCAATTAGGCATTGAGAGCCTTCAGATGAATTATAAGTTATCCCTCTGGATTCAAAGGAACTTTCTTTATTGCTTAAAGCCTAGGTGTTCCAACTTCTCAGGTAACCAGTAGTTAATCATTTCATCATCCCTCCATAGGGAGTGATAAATTTTTAGAGTTGCAAGTAAATTTAGCATCTTCTCAGAAATTCATTTTGCATTTTTTAAGAAACCACAGAGACTGAATAAAAAATCCTCAAGAACTCCACTTCATTTTATGCCTAGTGGCAAATATGACTTGATTATGCTGGCAGTTAGGAATGGTTCAGATTTAATTTAACTTCTCTGCAAAATGGCTTGTAGCCCACTGTTTACAGGACACCAAAAAAACCTAGTGACAGGTGAACACCTCAGCTAGCCACCTGGATTGTCACTAAATGCCAATCACTCAGGACTGCACAAAGAGCTGAATAGGGTGACTGAATTTTCACTTGTCTTCCAGTTTTTATATTTTCTCCACATTTTGTCCCTTTCATTGTTCTAATTTCTGGTCTAATTCATCTATGATAACAGCCATTGGGTATACTGAATTTTCTTTTTTCCAGAACGACAGCATCCTCTACTGTCCTTCCAGTTTCATCCCCCATTCTCCATAGGATTTATGTCAGTTAAGGATCCAAGCAATTGATAAACTGTATACACACCTTGTGACATATAATTGACGTTGGCGTTCATTCAGGGCTCTTCATAGGAGTTTAGGGTGTAAATGTGGCTGCCTGATAGATAAACTGCGTTCAAAGCTCTGAACGCTCAGTAAATTTTCCAAATTAATTACATCTCTGGTGCTTTCAATCTCAATTAAAGAGAGAAATGATAACATATTTGGTCCTTGTGGCTACCTTGAATTTAGATCCCTTATCATCACATCTAGTTATGTGACCAAAGGAGATCCCAACATCTGAGAAAGTGCCTTGGAAATTATCAAGGGATTTATACTTGTAAAGTATAGGAATGAACAACAGTATTTACTATGTTAAGAAGGATAGAATCAAGAGCTGAATGCAAAGTAGAGACTTAAAGGCTTACATAAGAACCACAATGACAGGACCCATGTCATTGTGTTATTTTTTGCTCCATATATGGGCTGAAATGAGGTACATCTTGTGAATGTTTGCTAAATGAGTAAAAAAATAAATATATTATAAATGAATCTTTAAATTCAAGTCTTATCACAATATTTAACAGATTCACTCTCCTGTACAAAGTGATTGTTTTCAACCTACTAAAAATCCATCAATACTTACTGCTTTTAAGGACTTACTATGCACCAGACAGTTGGCTGGGACCATGAGAAACATGAAGTAACCACTCAAAATCAAGGAGAGAGAGCTCTGATTTAGAGCAGTGAATTCAGCCTGTGTGTTTAACACTCTTGTCTCCTTCACCTACAGCCCCTTCCAATAAGTGAATTTTATCAGCACAAGGAAGAAGAAAATGTTAGAAAACTGCACTCATTGAGTGGAAATAAAACAGAAATTGAAAGGAAGTTTTCCCAACCTCCAAGACCCTGGATGCAAATAGAGAACTAACTTGATGGAGGTGTATAAAAGGGACCCTAGAAGAAAGCCAGAAACACAAGTCAGAGTGACATCGTATATCTAAATCTATCTATAAACACATACATATACATATATATCTAAAGGAAAAAGTAGAGAACAGTGGATGAGGCTTAGAAAAAAAAGCCATAATAAAATTAAAAACTAAGAAATAGTTAAAAACAAGAATTTCCATTATTAGGAGTAAGAGAAGGAATGTAAGTATTGAGGAAAATATTTTAGTTATGGTCCTCATAATGCCATAACATTATATACATATTAAAATATGTACATATTATATATAAATTTATGGTCATGTTAATATCTTACTGAAAATCTATTTTCAAGGAAAACTCTATATTACCAAATTCAGCTTAAGAAAGTAAAGAAATACTATACAAGTAGATCAATAATATACCAATGAAGAAGTTTGTTAACATCACCTGTGATAAAGATCAAACCCAACGGCACCTGGGTGGCTCAGTCAGTTGAGCATACACTCTTGATTGTGGGTCATGATCCCAGGGTTGTGGGGTGAGCCCTGTGTTGGGCTCTACACTGGATACAGACCCTGCTTGAGATTCATTCATTCATATTCTCTCTCTCTCTCTCTCTCTCTCTCTCCCCTTCCCTGCTCCCCTCTCCCCCTCCCTCTCCCTCTCTCTCTCTCTAAAAAAAAAAAAATCAAATTAAGATCAAACCCAGATGAGGTATGAAATATTTCCATCAAACTTAAAAACAACAGCAAAAAACACCAAAAGGAAAATGCACTTCCTGTGATATTAAAACTGTTTCAGGGCACTGGGACAAAAAAAAAAAAAAAAAAAAAAAAAAGTCCAAATGTCCTCACTTTTTCAATGAAGAAAGCAAAATTAAAATCCTAAAATGAGAACCCAGAAAACTATAGACCAATATGAAGAACAGACTCAAAAATAATAAATATAACATTTTTATATTAAACCCAAAGGAAATTAGTTAAAAGAATAAACTGTTGTGACTGTTTTTTTTTTAAATAAACCTGTGTGTCATTTTCTTACATTAAAAGAAATATGTAGATTTTGATGGACATTTTGTTGAAATGATAGATTAAACTTTGAATAAATTCATTTACCCAAAGTACTTTTTAACTTTCCTAATGTGAATACATTATCCTTTACAAACTAGTATTTGTCATTTTTTTTTAACCCAAGTATCCTTCAGATAACTTATTTTAAAGTAGGGTTTCAGGTTAAATGTCAAAATAAATTCAAGATTGTGACAAAAATATCAAAGTAAGATTCATTTTAGAAGAAAAATTAATATATATTTTATTTTAAAAAAGGAATTTTTACCTTAACCATTTGATGTTAATAGGACCACTGAGTTTGTTTGCTCCCAACAGACATTTTCACACCAGAAAAGATGGAAAGTTGAACACTAAAAGGGTCACTTTAAACGTGAGACCTATACATATCTGTGGATGCTATGGTACTAAATAGCCCTGAAATCTCAATGACTTGCTATGGCACGGATTTCTTTGTCACATATGCTATAGGTCCATTATAGGTTGGCTTGGGCTCTGCTCCATGCTATCATCACTCTGGATCTCAGGCTGATGGAGCATAAAGTATCCGGACTATCGCTGGTATAGTAAGTGTCCTCCAAAACCCATGTCCACCTGGAACCTCAGAATGCGACCATATTTAGAAATAGGGCCTTTGCAGATGTAATTAGTTAAGAACATCAAGACAAAATCATCCTGGATTTAGGGTGAGCTCTAAACCCAATGACTACTGCTCTCATAAGAAGAGAAGTGGATGGGGCGTCTGGGTGGCTCAGTCGGTCAAGTGCCGGATTTCAGCTCAGGTCATTTTCTCACATTAGGTGGGTTCAAGCCCCACATCAGGCTCTCTGCTGTCAGGTCAGAACCTGGAGCTTGCTTTGGATTCTGTGTCTCCTGCTCTCTCTGCCCCTCCCCTGCTTGTGCTCTGTCTCAAAAATAAACAAACATTTAAAAAAATAAAAATAAATTTAAAAGAGAAGAAGAAGAGAAATGGACACACAAACACAGAGCAGGTGATGTGAAGATGGAGACAGGAATTAGAGTGCTGTGTCTACAAAGCCAGGAGTGCCAAGGACTGCCACCAACTACAAGAAGCTAAGAGGGAGGCATGGGATGGTTTCTCCTTTAGAGTCTCCAGAAAGAACCAAGCCTTCGGACACCTTGATTTTGTACTTCTGGCCTCCTAAACTGTGATGGAATAAATTCCTGTTGTTTTAAGCCACCCAATTCGTGGTAATTTGTTATGGCAGCCTTAGGAAATGAATGTAGCTGGTGGCCAAGGCAGTTGGAAAGAGTTCTAGGGTATCTTACTTTGGCATTAAATGTTCAGCCTGCAAGAGTCTTGCCTCCTTTCCACTCATAACTATCTAAAACTATACATACACCACACAAACAAGCAAAACAGAGTCAGGAAGTGTTAATTCTATCATATGCTAAAAAACAAAGAACCAGAGTATCTAGCCATGACACTAATAACTACCACTGAGCCTACTATACTACTTTGCTTTCAGAGGCAAAAGTACAGGAAAATATATAACTTTGCAAATGTATGCTGATGAAAATAGATGACACTCAAATCCTCTTCTCTTGTGACAAACAGAGAGATATTTTGCCCCCAAAATATCCAAAGTGACGTTCCATATATTCTTTTTGACAGCTACATCAAATTTGAATTCTAAAATCCCTCTTAAAATTTGGCAATGACTCAACATTAGTAAGAAAAGCCTTTCTCATAACCTTCTAAATGGCATTTTCAGGAGCGACATCAGAAAAATATTGCCTGAATTCATCTTGCAGAGATTGGATTTGGGTATTTTCTTCGAAATAATTTTTAAGAGCCTTGTCTTTATAAGCTTCATTAAGACAAGAAAATGATGAGGCATTTTAAGAGACAATTTGCTGAATCCATAGCTGGATTCTGGCTCTGTATGTTCAAAGTAAATCATAAAGAGAAATAATGCTGGTGTTTCAGATTCAATGTATTCAAAACTTCAATATATCAGACGACTATACCAAGCTTTGCTGAAAGTTATACTTTTTTGATAGCTGAAGCACTAAGTCTTTAGGAAAGCACAGAAAAAAAATGTGTTCCTACTTTAAATCCAGCCAGGCTCTCTCCTGTTGACAACTGAGGAACTTCAATATGGGACAAAATAACTTCACGAAGAGCATTAAAATTTTTATAAAGCAAGGTAAATATCTGGTGTGTAATCAACATTTTGCCACCTAATTGACTCCCTTATTATATGGTTAATGGCTTCTTATAGAGTACTGGGCTGTTTTAGAAGCCAATGCTTATAGGTAAATGATATACCACGATCTCCGGCTTCTCCCTGCCTGATGAACTTTTTTCTTTTTTCCAAAAAATTACGCTCATGAGCCTAGCATTGCTGTATCATTGTGAATACATATTACACTAATAGTTTCCTCAGCTGAACTCAGTGTTTAAGAAAAATTGATGCAACTTCAGTTGAAGTGGTAGTTTTAAAAAAATTTTGTGGATAAGTTTATTGAGGTGTGGTTTGCACATGTATAATTCATCCTCTTTAGTGTATACTTCATTGATCTTTGACAAACACATATAGTTGTGTAACTACTACCAAAACCAAATATAAAACAATTTCATCATTCCCCTAAATCTTCTGTCTCCTTTGCAGTCAGTCCACCTTTTTCTTTTTAATGTTTATTTATTTTTGAGACAGAGAGAGACAGAGCATGAACGGGGGAGGGTCTGAGAGAGGGAGACACAGAACCCGAAACAGGCTCCAGGCTCTGAGCTGTCAGCACAGAGCCTGACACGGGGCTCGAACTCACAGACCGCGAGATAGTGACCTGAGCCGAAGTCGGCTGCTTAACCGACTGAGCCACCCAGGCGCCCCCAGTCCACCTTTTATACCCCTAAGTCACTGAACTCTTTTGTGTTCCTATTGCTTTTCCCTTTTGAAAATGTCATATAATTGAATCCTATGTAGGAAGTGGTCTTTTTAGTCAGGTTTCCTTCATTCAGCATAATGCATTTAATATCCTACCATGTTGTTACTTACATAAGTGCTTTGCTCACTTTTATTACTGAGAAATATTCTTCGTAAGGATGTATCAACCCTTGTTAATCTGTTCAGTTGTTGAAGGACATTTGAGTTGTTTCCAGTTTGGGGTAATTAAGAATAAAGATGCTATAAATATTTGTGTAAACATTTTTGTGTGAACATATGCTTTCATTTCTCTTCTGTAAATACTTATGAATGAGTCATATGATGAGTGTATTTTTAACTTTATAAGAAAGTGGGAAACTATTTTCCAAAGTAGTTGTAGTATTTCTTACATTCCCACCTTCACTGTACGAGTATTCTAGTTGCTCTACGTCCTTGCAAGCACTTGTTATTGCCAGTTCTTATCATCATGGTTTAAACTTTGTTTTCCTACCAACTAATTATATTGATCATCTTTTCCATGTGCTTATTCAATATCCATATATCTTCATTGTTAAAGTGTCTGATCAAATTTTTTGCTCATTTTTAAATCAGGTTGTTTGTTTTCTTATTATTGAGTTTTAGGAGTCATTTTTATATTCCAGAAACAAACCCTTTGTCAGACATGCGCTTTGCAGGTATCTTCTCCCAGTTGTAGCTTATCTCTTTACTCTGAAAGCACTCTTTCAAAAAGCCTATATTTTTAATTTTGAGGAGGACAAATTTTTCCATTTTTATAGATTTGCTTTTGATCTCATACCTAAGATTTCTCCAACCCAACCCAAGGTCTCAAAGATCTTCTCCTATGTTTTCTTTTAGAAGTTTCATAGATATAGATTTTACATTCAGGTAGATCCATTTTGAGTTATTTTTTTAAATTTCCATATATGTTATGAAGCCTGTCTGTAGATTCATTCTCCCCCTCTATCTAGATGTCCAAATGTCCCAGGATCATTTGTTGAATGACTATCCTTTTTTTTAATTATTTAAATTCTTTTTGTAATGTTTATTTATTTTTGAGAGAGACAGACAGACAGAGAGTATGAGTTGGGGAGGGGAAGAGAGAAAAGGAGACAGAACCTGAAGCAGGCTCCAGGCTCTGTGCTAATAGCACAGACGTGGCACTCAAACTCACAAACTGTGAGCCAAAATTGGACCTGAGCCAAAGTCAGATGCTTAACTGAGCCACCCAGGCACCCCAATGACTATCCTTTTGTTGAAACAACTGACCATGGTTGTATGGGTCTATATCTGAACTCTTCACTCTGTTCCTATTATTTATATATCCATTCTTTTGTCAGTACCACACTGTCATAAGGCAGCTTTATAGTAATTCTTGGGTCCAAGTAGTGTGAGCCCTCAAACTCTTTTTCATTATTTTCAACATTACTTTGGCTATTCTAGTTCACTTTCTTTTCCATATGTATATTAAGATCAGCTTGAGGGTAAGGGCCAGTGACAGGGTAAGGTGTTCATGTTAGGCACTCTGAGGGAGCCAAGCCCACTTCGGCCTACCCCTGCAGGGCCTTGCAACATGCTAGGGGAGGGAGAGCCTCCTTGGAGGCCCCAGCATGGTCCTCCATCTCACACTGGCTGGCCCTTTTCAGCTATTCCAATTTTGAGTTTTACCTACACATAGGCCTGATCTCCAAAGTCAGTGGCATTGCTGTTCAAAATGGAAGATAAGGAGCAATGTGACCCATTCCATTGGGTCCTTCGGCACTGAAGCCTGGTTGGCATTTGCAAAGAGGAATTAACAGCAAAATAAGCCTCTCAGTGATAAAGAGCAACTAGCATCAGTAGAATTCTAGTAGAATTCTGGCCTCAAAGAAGACTCTGAGCCATTGCAGTGACAAGAAGCAGAGCCTTCAGTTAGATGGCTACGTATGTTATGTTGTAAGACCTGGGTTTGTCATCTTTCTGCAGTTTCCTTTACAAACCAACTAAGAATTGATCCTCCCTCTAACTCTTTAAACAGTTATACACCACTTTTCTTTTATTACTTTGGAAAATAAATACTGTCATCAAAATGTTAGTGTTTGCCTCGAGGCAGGTGGAGGCAGGAGGGATGAATGGTGTAACCCTTAGAGGTCTATGGTCTTGGTAGATCTGAGAGCTGCCCCATTGGTCAGACTTCTCTTCAGCAGCAAAGCCAGCCTGGGGCTTGCATGTTGAGCCTGAGCAAGCATAAGAGGAGAAGCTGAGACTATGTGACTGGAGTGCAAGCTTACATCAGCCAGCAATTTCTTTGAACATGTATCTTCAAACCAATGAGGTTGCTATTTAACCCAAGTATCAGAAGACACAAAGCAGCTACTGCATTCTGCCCTCTCAGTCACTGGGTGTAGTCTCTTCTGCACCATTTTCTACCCTAGAATCTCTTTCTTTCTTTTCTTTTCTTTTTTTTTTTTTTAGCATTTATTTATTATTGAGAGACACAGAGAGAGAGAGAGAGAGAGAGAGAGCGCTAGCGAGCATGAGCAGGGGAGGGGCAGAGAGAGAGGGAGACACAGAATCCGAAGCAGGCTCCAGGCTCTGAGCTGTCAGCACAGAGCCCAATGCAGGGCTCAAACTCACAACCGGTGATATCATGACCTGAGCCGAAGTCAGACACTTAACTGACTGAGCCACCCAGGCGCCCCAACTACCCTAGAATTTCTTAGTGCCCCAGTGAGCTCTTTACCCCTGCACAATGAATGATATTCCAATCGCCAGCAGCCAAAAGTGGCAGCCGATATTGCCATCACAAGTACGATCTTGGGTCCATAAGCACTATCAATGACAGTGAACTATTTCCTGGGAAGAAGAGGAAACTCCTCTCCATAAATCTGCTTGGGCTTGGGCAAATGGAACTTCAAAGGAGTCTTCAAGCAGTTAGGGTCCTTGAGCTAGGGGGACATGAGAAGGTGGGTAAGTATTTTAGGGCTGCTTTCTCTATTTTTATCCAATTCTGGTACTTAGGAGCAGGAACACTAGCTGGTGTCCAAGAGCAAATGTTGCCATTTCTCTGAATTTTCCTTCATCTAGGATGTCTTTATTTCACTATCATTCATGAAGGATATTTTCGCTGAACATAGAATTCTGGATTGATGAGTCTCCCCTGCCCCCTCACAAGACACTTTATGTTGTGTCCCTTCTTTCTGGTCTCCATGGTTTCTGATTTGGAAACTGAAGTCGTCTGCATCATTGCTTTCCTATATGTAATATTGCTGCTTTCTAGACTGTCTTCTTTTTCTTCAGTTTTTAGCAGTTTGATTTTCTGAGCTTGAATTTCTAGCTTTACTCTCCCTGCCCCCAGTTGGGGTTTCACTAGGCTTCTTGAATTTGTAGGTCTTGTGTCAAATTTGGGAAGTTTTCAGCCATGTGTCTTCAAATATTTTTTCAGCAACACACTTCTCCTCTGCTCCTGGAACTCTAATAACACAAACCTTAGAATTTTTTATATTATTTAAGTATCTAAGAATGTGTCCATATTTTAAAAATTATTTATCTAGTATCCACATAGTACAATATCTATAGATAATCTTCAAGTTTAGTGATTCTATCTCCATTCTGCTCTAGTGTATACTCAGTGGGTTTTTTGTTTTTGGGGGGTTTTTTTGGTAATTACTTTTTTCATTTCTGAAATTTCCATTTGGTTCTTTTCTTCTTTCTCTTTACTGAAACTTCCTTGCTGTTATCTTAAAGAGTTTTTGGCTTTACTTGTTGGAGCATTGTTACAATAAGTGTGTAAAGTCTTTGTCAGATAATTCTAACATCTGGATTCTCTTGGCTTTGTGCCTACTGTCTTTTCCTATGCAGACGAGATTTTCATGGTTTCTCATATGTCAAGCAATATAAATCATATCCTCGACATTTTATTATAAGATTCTGGGTCTTGTACAAATCTTATGAGAAATAATGAAATTTTCATTTGTAAGTAATTGTCATGATTAATTTAAGTTCAGGTTGCAAATTCTGACTCACTTTCTTTGAGTTGTGATTCTCTTTAAGTTTGGTTTTCAACCTTTTCAAAGTCTTTGTATGGCTATCTGGATCTGTTTCATGAATGTTCCCAGTAGTTGGTTCAGTATGGGACCTGGAAAGTGGTCTGTTATTTCAGTTCTCAATGTTTTTGGTATGCTTGTTAGAAATAGACTCAGGTATGACAGCTTCAGATGAGCCCAAGAGTTCACAATTTTATGGGATCACTTTCCCCAGTTTCTTCCTGTCTATGATCTCCCTAGTACTTCCCGTTCACCTGTGGAACTCTTCTCAGTCCTCCAGCCAGTTCAGTTACCCTACCCTGCCATGCACATTTGCAAATGTGGCCATGCCAGTGAAAAAAAGTGGGAGACCTGAGGGATAAAAAGTGTTAAATGCACCTCCAGTTTGGTGGTACTTTGAATTCTGGTATTCTTACCCAATCCATCTGCTACTGTTTAGTTTTCAAAGTCAACAACAGCTGCCCCATGCCTTCTGTCTTAGTTTTAGATCTGTATTTATTGGTAGAGACAGAGTGGACTATGCTTACTCAATCTTACTCGTAGCCAATACTTGAGTTTAATTTTTAAGTAAAATAAATGTATAGTTTCAGAAGGAACATATTTATATATGCAATAGAAATGACAGTATAAATTACACTGAACACAATGGAAAGCATTTCAGGTAAGTAACGTGTATCTTACACTGCTTGCTCTGAATTCTTTTTCACTCTATCTTCTAAGTATGCCTACCAGCTATGATTACTCAGGGAGAGATGTGCTCTTTGTAATTTGCATTACAAAAGCAAGAGAGTTCTTTTCCATTTTTCAAACAGAAAATTATGTTACAATATTGAATATTCTCTTTCAAGCCACACATGCCCCTTCTTATTCCTAACATTGTCCTATGTCCCTGTGACTTCACCTCCCAAGTACTTTCTCAACATATACTGACTATGTGCTGGTTACTGATAGCCTCACAGCATTTGTTGGTTGAATGTTTGGTATTTTGGATCAGGTACTGGACAAGTAAAGGCAATCTGAAAATTCAGATATGCTTCACAGAATCGACTGCATGAGTAATCTACACAAGAATAATTGAGAATCTTCTGTAAGTAAAATATGAAGTAATATTGAAGGCCTTGAGTATACAAAGTTGTCTTTATAAAGTAAAAATTTACCCCAGATAGTTACTCTTATGCAATGCACATGGTAACACTTACTAACTCACTAGTAGAAAATAAGACTGTTCATAAAATTTTATTTATTATAAGAGTCCATTCTCCTTTTTTAAAGATGCACCCCTATGTTTATTACAGTGTTATTTACAATAGCCAAAATATGGAAGCAACCCAAGTGTCCATCCATAGATGAATGGATATTCTCGATATTTTTAAAGATTATAATTCTGGTCTTGTGATATACTTCTCAATTTGGGACAAAGAATCCATTCTCCTATTTCTATCTCTGCCTGGTGAAATACTTAGTGTCCTTTAAGTTCAAATTGAATGCTACCTTTGCAGTGAAGCCTTCAGTGATACGCCCAATCAAAATCACTTGCTCTCTCTTCTGTGTTCCTATAGCATTCTGTTCATGCTGCTAACATTTTTCATGCTGCCTTACAGCTTATATTGTTTCCCTCCCAGATTAAGTTATTAGCCTCTTGTTGGTGGGGGCTTAGGATGATTTCATTATTTTATTCCCAATATCTCACTCAGTTGCTGGTAAAATCAAGGTATATATTTTTTTCAATAAAGCTCCACACGTGATTCCAAAGCACAACTATTTCAGAACGTATATGAGGTAAATATTTATTTAATGAAAACTACCCTTTTATGAAAATTGAAAACTTGAACCAAGAAAACAAATGTACATTCCATATAAGAGAGTGCTCAAGGTATGGAAGCTATCATTATCATTCATCCTTATCTTTTCTTTCATTATCTTTCTGTCATTATTCACCAAATAGTTTTAATCATCACCAAGACACCTCATTTAATAGTTGCAATCTCCTTGGGCTCTCTGGGCAACATGAAATAGGCAAACACCAGTCACATTAACAGAAACATTAAGAAAATTTATTAGTCTCATGATGCTTGCCAACTTCAGGGGAGCAATCAATATATCTCAAAAACAGCTTGAAAAGTACATTTTACTTAAGTTTGTATAGTTAAAAAAAAAGTTCTTTCCCATTGCACAATGCTTTAAATTCTCCTCAATCTAACCAGCTTCCATTTTCACAACACGTATCCATGTCGGGGAGAGGGAGCATATTCCAGAGACAGAATGAGTATGTTAAACAACCAACACTCTCAAACAGAGGTATTGTTAATCTGAAGTGATCAAGGTAAAAGCTCTAAAATGTATTGACTTGATAGTTTGAACTGATTTTTTTTTTTTGGAAATAAAGTGCTATTAATGATATCTGAGTAGAAAGGAAAGAAATTAATATTTATTATCTGCTAAGTTCAAGTCAATATGATTTCAGAACTGGTGTCTTCTGTAACGAATGCTCTTTTGTGATCAATTCTATGTTTCTCACCTTAAGGTCTTTCAGTGTATCCCCTTTATGGCTTTAGGGCATCTGAAGTTTCAAAGCCACCAAAGCCCCCCCCCCACCCCCCCCCCCCCACACACACACACAGTTTTATTTTCTTCTATGGCTATCAGAAAAAAGACTTTAGCTTTGGATTTTGACAGTATGATTATAACATGTCTGAGTTTAGATCTCTCTTTGAGTTTATCCTGCTTCAAGTTTATTCTTCTTCTTAGATGTAGTTTCATGTTCTTATCAAATTTTGGGAAGTTTTTAGCCATCATTTCTTCAAATATTCTTCTGTCAGAGAATATATTCTTTCTCTGAGACTACCATTATTGGTATGTTGGTCTGTTTGATAGTGTCTGATAGGTACCTTTAGTTCTGCTCCTCTGCTCCTTTTTTTTTTCCAATTTCTTTTTTTCTTTCTGCCCTCAGATTAATTTTAAGTGCTTTATATTTAATCTTGATTCTTTCTTGAGACTTTTTAAAAAATCTTTATTCAGTTTTGAGAGAGAGAGACAGAGAGACAGAGAGACAAAGAGTAGGGTGGGAACAGAGTGAGAGGAAGACACAGAACTCTAAGCAGGCTCCAGGCTCTGAGCTGTCAGCACAGAGCCTGACGTGGAGCTTGAACTCACAAACTGTGAGTTCATGACCTGAGGGGAAGTCAGACGCTTAACTGACTAAGCCCCCCAGGCGCCCCTTTCTTGAGACATTTTAATTCTGCTACTTCATCCCTTCATGGATTTTTAATTCATTCAGGTATTGTACTTTCAGCTCCAGAATTACTATTTGGTTCCTTTTTGTGATTTCTATCTCTTTCTTCATATTCCTTACTCGTACACCAGTCTCCTGATTTCCTTTGGTTCTTTGTTTATGGTTTCCTTCAGCTCTTTGAGCATATTTAAGACAATTAAAATCTTTGTCTAGTAACTCCAATGTCTCGGCTCCATCAGTGATGGTTTTGTCAATTTATTGTTTTATATTTTTTTATGAATAGGCCACACTTTCCTGTTTCTTTGTCTATTTATAATTTTTTTTGTTGAGAACTGGACATTTTGAATATTATAATGTGAAAGATCTTGAAATCAAATTCTTCCCCCTTTATAGAAATTCCGTTTGTTGCTTTTGAGAACTATTTTAATTGAGGAAGACCTCTTAGTCGTCCTCATTTGTTTATTTTTTCCAAACTATTTGTGCAAAGACTATATTCCTCGTCATGTGTGGCCACTGAAATCCCTTTTCTATTATCAGCCATGTCAGCAAGTAGCAAGTGACCTGACAAGAGATTTCCTTAAATGCCTAGGTATACATAAGGGGGATGGGCGAAAGAATCCTCCCAACTGACATTACCAGAAAAATGCTTCTGTGTATGAGAATTGAAACAATAGTCAGCTCCTGTGATAGCCCCTCAGCAACATGCTAAAGTGGCCAAAATCCTGATTTTTAGAGGATCACTTTGTTGGAGTTTCTGCCATATGGACATTTGTTCCCCTGTGTCAGTGTCATGTGATAAAAGGTCATTCAATTGCTGGAACAACCATATTGTTATAATTAAATATTTGTTCATATTTTCTGGAATTACTTTGCTCTCCCACTCTAATTGGTCAACGTGATATAACTTACAGCAGTGATTTTTCTATCAGTATCATTATATATTCTGGTCCTTTTGCTTTAACGACAGACATTTTTTCTTAGGCTGTATGACTCTAGAGTCCTGAAGGACTGATGTTGATGGAAGTCTTTGCAATTGCATTCTCGTTTCCATACCTTATACTTTTATAGTTGATTTTTAAGTCAAAAGAAAAATATCAGACTTCCCAAGATCTCTGTCACCCACCCTGGCACCAGCAAGCAACACCAGAAATATGGGCCACCATCCTCACAGCTACATGCTATCCCTCATATGATTTGGAATTGCAGTCACTACATAAACTATGAAAATTCAACATTTACCAACCTCTTTCTTCATCAGGCACCACCCTGGATACTGTAAATATTCAACTAGACTTCAGAGTTCTGAAATCACTGATTCTGATAGTTCCTGCCAACTCAATAGTTATTTTTAGTGAAGAGACCAATTCCTGGAGCTTACTACTCCACCATTTTCCATGACATCACCATGTCTTGAATTTCTAAGCATTTATATGCTTTTCCTGTTTCAAAGAATAAAAGAAGATAGAAGGAAGAAAGGAAAGAAGGAAGAGATGGATTTTTCATTGCTCACTATTAATTTCAATGTAAGTCAATTCCTTAGCAAAATTAAATTCAACCAAGCACTTAATTCAGCTTCTGGGTCAGTGCAGGGCAAACACAGAATTCTTTGAATGGAACCTCACAAAAATGAGAAGGTGTTGATACCTGAGATACAAGAGACAAGTGATCTGGGTTCTTCGGTTACTTTGTTGGAGTTTCTGACACATGGACATTTGCTCCCCTGCATCAGTGTCATGTGGGAAAAGGTCATTCCATTGCTGGAATAATTGTATTGGTATAATTAAATATTTGTTCATATTTTTCTGGAATTACTTTGCTCTCCCACTGTAATTGGTCAATATGACATAATTTATAGCAGTGATTTTTTCTATCAATATCATTATGTATTTTAGTCCTTTTGCTTTAATGACATTTTTTTTTCTTAGGCAGTATGACTATACAGTCCTAATGGACTGATGATGATGGGGGGGGCTTTGCAATTGTATTCTCCTTTCTGAACCTTCTGCTTTTGTAGTTGATTTTTTTAAGTCAAAAGAAAAATATCAAACTTTCCAAGCCCTAAACTATTAATACAGAGATCTAATTACCTGATACTTTAAAATATATATTGTATTTGGGGGAAAAAAGGAAAAAAAAAACTTTCAAAATTGTTCTAAGGAAAACAAATCCAAATTGCATTTTTAAGCAATACACTAATCCCAGCAGATTTCCTCCTACGGAGCTGCAGAAACATTTGAGAGATATGGTTAAGCATACTGCAGAATGCACGGGTCTTCAAAGGAAGTTCTGACCTACTTTGTTTCTGCCTAGTCCCACACTAGTTCTTGCTGCTATGGCTTTCTGAGTCCAGTAGAATCAGTTATTGCAGCATTTTTGGTGGCCAGTTTGCTCACAGAGGCACAAGGCAGATTTATAATACTGATGTAATATAATATCAGAAGTTCTGATCTCCTGCCAAAAATTAGCAGCATTATTACAAGCATTTTGCTAGGAATTTGAGAAGCTTTCTGCTTCTGTTATTTCAGTGTTTGCCTCCAGGAGATAAATGATTTTATGTAAAAAGAGGGGTGGGGCAAGGTTTCAAAATATCCAACAGGGACCAGGGACATCATCTTAAGTAGTAGATAGTGATTTCTAAATATACACCAGAGAAATTTCATAGGAAGATACTTATTAGTAAGAACCTCAGGGAACACTTTATGACACAACCTAATGAGGCTGAGCACATGGAAGCTGGCCCCAAATCAGGAACCTCATTGGTTTTCACATGTAATATGCATTATGCACCACTACAAGCTAATTCCACATATAGACTTCCAGCCACCTAAATTAAGAAGCTAAAGGTGAAATAGAGAAGTCTAAGACTCAACTGTATGATACGAGCAAATTAAAATGACTAGCTTGATCTTGCAAAGACTGGAGAAAGTCCACAAAAAACTTAAAATGTGTTCTGCATTTTGCTTTCTCTCTGACTTATAATATAAAGACTAAAAGCTCACCTCAGAACATCTCAGTTCCTACATGGATTCAGGTTATTTGCCTTCAATTTCCTGGCAGAAACAAACAACTAATCCAGGGCTTTTACAATTTGGCTATACAAAATGTTCATTCAATCAAAAAAATTCAAGCACATTATAAGAAAGGACCAAGAGAAAATGAGGCAATAGAAACAGATTTACAATAATACAAAAATTAGAGTTTTGCAATACAGACTTTAAAATAATCGTGATTGGTGCATTCAGAAACATAAATGACAAGGTAAGGAACTTCATCACAGAATACGGATCTATGATAATCAAATGGGCAGGCTAGACCCAAAAATTGCAAATAGTGCTAGTAGATTGATATCAGCTTGGTCATTCTCTTTGAATCCCTTTTATACTAAGTCTTAATCTTGGTTCAGCTTCAGTGAAGTGATACCAAGATCACCATTCAGGAAATCTCCTAGACATGCGATCTTTTAAACCCAAATTTCTTTGACAGTTTTTAACATCCTCCCTGTACTTCCCTGAATTTCAAACTTGAAGAATAAGACAGGATACAAGAGTCTGAACTCAAATTATTTTTTTTAAGTATGATGTCAGAGCAGAAATGAATCAGTGAAAGAGAAATAGACCAAAAATTTGGCAAGGAAAGAAAATGACCGAAAAATCTGTTAGAATTTTAAAAATCACCCAAATAAAAAGCTTTTGCACAACAAAGCAAATTACCAGCAAAACAAAAAGAGAACCTACTATTGAACGGGAGAAGATATTTGCAAATGACATATCTGATAAAGGGTTAGTATACAAATATATAAAGAACTGATACCATTCAACACCAAAAAAAAAATCTGATTAAAAAATGGGCAGAGAAACTGAATAGACATTTTCCAAAAGAGGACATACAGATGGTAAACAGACACATGAAAGATGTTCAACATCACTAATCATCAGGGAAACACAAATCAAAACCACAGTGAGATATCACCTTCTACCAGTTAGGATGGCTAAAGTCAAAATGACAAGAAATAACAAGTGTTAGTGAGGATGTGGAAAAAAGGAACACTCAAGCACGACTGGTGGGAATGCACACTGCTGTAGCCACTGTGGAAAATAATATGGCAGTTTCCCAAAAAAATAAAAAATAGAAATGCCATATGATCCAATAATTCCACTACTGGGTTTTATCCAAAGAAAATTAAAACATTAATTTGAAAAGATATATGCACCCCTATATTTGTTGTGGCATTATTTACAATAAGATATAGATGCAATCTAAGTGTTCATCAACAGATGACCAGATAAGGAAAATCTGTGTGTGTGTGTGTGTGTATATATATATATATACACACACACACACACACATGCACATTTATACACAAACACTTATACATAAAAATATATGTTACTATAGAATATTAATAGAATCAATGGAACATTACACAGCCATAAAAAAGGATGCGATTGTGCCATTTTGAGAAACATGGATGGACCTAGAGGGTATTATGCTAGGTGAAATAAGTAAGACTAAGAAGTACAAATATCATATGAATACACCCATAACTTAAAACTAAAAAAACAAACAAACAAATAAACAAAAAATAAAATCAGACTTATAAATACAGAGAACAAACTGACAGCTCCCAGAGGGGAAGGGGATGGTGGGCTAGGCAAAATGGGTGAAGGGGGGAATAAGATACAATCTTCCAGTTATGGAATGAGTAAGTCATGGAAATAAAAAGCACAGCATAAGGAATATAGTCAATGATATTAATAGTGATGTAATGGGATGGATGGTAGCTACCCTTGTGATTAACACAGCATCACATACAACTTGTCAAATCACTAACTTGCATACCTGAAACTAATGCAACATTGTATGTCAGCTATACTCAGAATAAATAAATAAGAAAATAAAGAAAAAAGAAAATAAACAAATAGGTATTAGCTTTTATCACCTATTTTTCTGTCATTTATTGAAATGTTGATGTTTGTTTTCTCTTTTGATCTGTTAATGTGATTCAGTATATATAAGATTTTAAAAATATGATATAACATTGAATGCCTGGAATCAGTCATATTTTTCCATTATTTAAATATTCTACTATGCAAACATTATGCATGTAGATTCTTAAATTAGACAAGCTTATTTTTTCCCCTTATAAATTCTTTTTCTGGTTTTGATATCAGTATTATGCTAACTGCATAACATTGATTAAAAATGTATTCACCTTTCAAAATCACTAGTCATAAAATTTGATCTTGATATATTATTTTATATCAAAATAGAAAAAAACTATTAATTGAATATTTAATAATCTTATTGTAAGGCAAAGTTTTCCAAAGTCAGATGAAAAGTTAAATTTTTCTGGATGAGTTTTCTTGGGTTGAGGGGTGGAGAATAAATCTAAACTAGATAAAATTTTCACAATTTAGTCAGGACACTATAATAAGTTACTACTGCTTACTATGTAATGAGGTATTATGAAAAAACACCAAATATATTAGGTTTACAGGCAAAATATATATACTGGCTATTATCAAAATAGGATATATAAATCATAGGAAATATACATTTTAATTGTAAATTAAATGACAATTAAATTTAGCTTTACTTCATCAATTCAAAATAGATTTCAATATTTAGTAATACCTATTTGAGTGAAGAAATGGATGCTCTCAGGAAATAGTAATAGAAATAGTTTGGGATATTTCTAAAGGATATTTTAAATATGAATCAAAAAACATAATACAAGGCCGGATGATGTAGGAATTCACAGGATAGTTTCTGGAACAAGACATTGGGTTTGAATCCTGGCATGTCAGCTTGTAAGCTGTGTAAACAGGAAAATGATGTCACCTCTCACTGCAAAATCTGCTGTGAAACATAAGTTCTCTAAGGTTCAGCTCTCATGCCAAACTTCACCATCTCTATACTTTTCCTCCAGTGTCTTTGTCACATGGGGAAAAACAACAACAAAAACTGGAGGTTAGAAAGAAGATTGTCACTGACCAGAGATGACATGAATCATTTGCTCATAGTCCATTGGCAATAATTTATCACATGACCCCATGCACCTGCAAACAGTCTGGGAAGTATCATCATCTTTGGACCCAGGATGAAAAGGAGAAGCAGATATGCAGGAGTACTGGGAATCCCTTCTCACAGACAAGAAAAATGTGATAAATGTAGTTATTAATATTATTGCATTCCTTTTCAATCAGGAATTCCACTTATTTAAATAATCCCAGAGAAATACTTGGAAAAGTGTGCAGTGATGTGTGTTCAAAGATTTTATTCACTGTGTACTTTATATTATTGAACATGTCAAACTAGGCTACCATTTAAAAGTGTTGATGAAGATCTATAGTTAGAGTACAGGTATGTTTATGTGTATTTCTACACGTGTATGTAAATATACAGAAGAAAAGTGTACAGGATAGGCATCATAACGATTGTTGCAACTTACACTGGCAAGTTAAAATTGAGAGGTTGGCTCTTTATTGGAAGAATGACAATAGATTCTCAAAAACGCCTTATCTAGTTTTAAAAACAAAAGTACACTTTCGTTTCTGTTCTCATCATTTCATATTTCTCAAAGGAAAAAAAAAGTATTCCATAAGCTCATCATAGAAATACATGTGTATCAGAACTAAAGTAAATATAAATCTAAAATGTAAATAGAAAACATTCCATTCACTATATACTGAAAACTATAAAATAGAAATAAATGTAACAAGAAAAGAAACAGAACTATGTGAGAAAATAAAAACTTGTAGAATGTAACATTATATTTGAACAAATGGAAACACATATCTCTTTATGAGGGTATTTGGTCTCATAAAGCACTATTCATTAAATTAATAAAAGCTTAATGCAATTTCAGTTGGAATGCTAACAGGTGTTCAAGTCAAATTTAGAAATAGATCCTAAAGTTCATATGGAAGACAAAAAAAACTAAGAGAAAGAAAAAAATAGTGAAAATAATGTTGAGGAACTTGTCTTAAAAGATGTCAGGATGGGGCGCCTGGGTGGCGCAGTCGGTTAAGCGTCCGACTTCAGCCAGGTCACGATCTCGCGGTCCGTGAGTTCGAGCCCCGCGTCAGGCTCTGGGCTGATGGCTCGGAGCCTGGAGCCTGTTTCCGATTCTGTGTCTCCCTCTCTCTCTGCCCTTCCCCCGTTCATGCTCTGTCTCTCTCTGTCCCAAAAAAAATGAATAAAAAACGTTGAAAAAAAAAAAATTAAAAAAAAAAAAAAAAAAGATGTCAGGATGTATCAAAATTTTGAAAGTTACTAAGAGAGTACATCTTAAAAGTTCTCACCACAAGAAAAAAAATTGTAACTATGCTTGGTGATGGATGTTAACTAGACTTTTTGTGGTGATTATTCTACAATACATACAAAAATTGAATCATTATGTTGTACACCTAGAACTAATATAATGTTATATGTCAACCATCTCTCTCTCTCTCTTTTTTTTCTTTTAGAGAGAGAGAGAGAGCACAAGTGGGGCATGGCAGAGGGCGATAGGAAGAGAGAATTCCAAGCAGGCTCCACGCTGTCAGCATGGAGCCCAATGCAGAGCTAAATCCCATGAACCTGGGATCATGACCTGAGCCAAAATCAAGAGTCAGATGCTCAACCAAGTGAGCACCCAATTGAGGCACCCCAATAAAAATGTTTTTTAAGAACCTATCACTTGTTAAAGAAGAAAAAATATCCAACTGAGGCACCCCAATAAAAATGTTTTTTTAAAAGGAGCTATCACTTGTTAAAGAAGAAAAAAAAAATCCATGTAATTGGATCAATATGTCACTGGCATAAAAATAGATGCATAGAGGGATGAAACAGGATGCAAAAGATAGAAATGGGCACTGGTATATATAACAGTTTCCAATATACCAATACTAATATATCTATTTAACGAAAAAAATTATTCATAAGATTATGTCAGACTTTGTGTGAAAAACATACATATACCCTAATATTATGCCTATGCAAAATAAAATTACACATGAAATAAAGATTTACATGTTAAAGAAAAATGAGGAGACATGTTCAACACTTGGTGGTGGGGTAAAGGAAACCTTCTTAACCAAGACAAGAAACCAGAATCTACCAATAAAAGATCTACCAATAAATCTGCCATTTCTGTCTATAAAATATATTAAATCTCTGTATGGCAAAAGGAGTTAAACAAAACAAGGCAATAGACAAACACTGATTTGGAAAGAAATTGCAAAATATTGCAATTTTGCAAAGAATATTGCAAAATACAGGGAAAGAAAAAGGTATGCTATCTATAAATCTGAGAAAGAATTTTGCAAAAAATAAAACAACTGCCCACAATCCATACTGAATACATACTTAACTAGCAATTCCTAAACAATAAACCACAGAATTGTGTGACTATAAGCTATAGAGTCCGAGCACAAAACCCATGAACAGTTAGGTTAAGACAACATTTAATTAGTTATGAAGCAGATAACCCTATATAACATGGTTAAAACCTTAACGTTATTTGTTTCCTCTTGTTTTGCATAAACATTATTTTCCAAAACTCACAGAGTAGATTGAGTTACCTCCACATGTACATGTTTCAATATATACAAATTCTTGAAGTTCATATTTTTTCTTTAACAAAACGCAAAGCTTAAATATGGATAAGAAAAAAGCAAACAGTCGTTCAAATATGGGCAAGGGGTTATGAGAAAACAAATGCCTCAAAAGCAAATCCCAAGGTCAAGAATTATATGTGCAAACTCACTGGTAATCAGGCAAATGCAAATTAAATAAAACTGAGATAACACTACACCACCCTTTAAAAAAGCACACCTTTTAAAAAAGCAGTAACACTTATCTTTAGAGGGGGAGTTAGTAAAAGATGCCCTCAGGAGGAAACAAAACTGGAATTGTTACAGCCTTTTTAGAAAGCAACCAGAAACATCTATTAAAATTAAAAATGAATATAATTTCAGCTTCCAACTCCTCTTCTTGTATTATACCTACAGAAATAAAAATGCAAGTATTCAAATATAAATACACACATACTTTATGAGAGTATTGGTTATAATCGGAATGGCTAAAAAAAATGTGGTACTGTATTCCCATACCATGAAATACTATGCAGCAATGGAAAAATACTGCTCCCTGTTGACTTGAAGGAATTTCCATGAGGTGTTCTTGAGTGATAAAAAATAGAGTGCAGAATGTTTGCATACAATTTCATATTGTAAGAAAAGAATAATCTCCATATATGTGTGCATGTATAATTTACTTTTGTATGTTACTATAGGAATATAAACAAAAATGTGGCAGGACAATTATTAGGGTGTTATGAATTTTCTAAGGGTGGTGGTGGGGAAGGTGGGGATGCATGGAGGGGTAAGATGTGAGAGGATGGGAAGAATGGACAGAGGAGGGAAACAAAGGAGAAAAAATGGTAAGTTTTGCTGGCTGTGATTTTCCATGTGGTTATACATGATTAGGAAGATCCAGAAAGGATTGTCTCAGTTCATATAAGAGATTTCATAAACTACCACATAAGAATCTGCATAGTGGTATAATACAAATATTTACTTGGGAATCAAAAATCTCAAACATAAGATGTGGGGCCCTAAAAAGTTACTTAGAATTTCAGATTTTTACTTTCCCTGACGTATAATAGGATAATAATACATCACAACTAATAGATCCATGAAGATATTAAGGTAAAATACAAAATGCTTAGGGAAATCTAGGCACACACCAGGTACTCAAGGAGGTTAATTCTCTCCTTTCCATTTCAACCAAATTATGACTCTTGATAATCAGTGGCAGTCACACAAAATCAATTCCTAAGACTAAGAAAGGCTGATAATCTAGGTTAGTTTTCAAAACCTAAGATTTCAAATAATTTTTAAAATAAGGATTCAAAGGTTTTGTTAGATACCAAAGAGTACATGACACTCCTCAGCGATAATTAACTTAGGTCTGTTAATATACTCACTGACAATTTCCAGGCATGGCTTGTTATAAAGACCCTCACAGACTCTAGTTATCCTGCCAGAGCAGATATTGTTTCATTATTTGGTTGGATGCAGATGGTTGGTTTTCATATCTTTTCACAGTTTTGCCACCAGGCTTACAGAGAGTAAATGAACAAAGTTGTCTTGGGGAACAGGACCAGAAAAGAGGCAAATGAGTCAGGCAGAAATGAACTTTGCCCAGGAAATGCACACCTTCTGCTCCCCCTTCCACAGTCTGCATTGTGCTGTATCTCACTGAACACAGCTGTGTTTCTGGAGCTGACCTGCATACTAATAGAGTTGGAAGGAAGAAGAGAGCCAAGAGGCTTCATGTGGATCCATACTCATTCCCATGATTTGAGAGATTGTAGAATTATCCCTTGGCTATCCCTGAGTTAGGGCCAGTCAGAAAACTAGGAGTATATAGCTTTCCTATCATCTTCACTGCAAATATCAATAAACTGACAGAGAAACAGATTTTGAATTTCATCTTTTTAAATTAATTCACAGTATAGTGGGGGAGAAGTCAACCCAGGAATTACGACATAAAAATAAAAGAAATATAAGTACCATGACAACAGATCTAGGATGATGTGGGAACACAGAGAATGGGAATTTAAGTTGGATTGGATGACTTCTGGAAATTTAGCAGACTATTCTACATTCAAAAAAAAATTATGTCCTAGAAAAGTATACTGCCTCAAATACTTAGAAATTCTGGGAATTTCCATTTTTAAAAACTTTTTTTTAATGTTTATTTTTTAGAGAGAGAAAGACAGAGCGCGACCAGGAGTGGGGCAGAGAGAGAGAGAGACACAGAATCCAAAGCAGGCTCCAGGCTCTGAGATGTCAGCACAGAGCCCAACGTGGGGTTTGAACTCACAAACCACAAGATCATGACCTGAGCCTAAGTCAAAGGCTTAACTGGCTCAGCCACCCAGGCAACCCTGGGGAACTCCATTTATATGGAAAGCTGCATTTACACAAAATTAAGGGAAGTTCATGTGGGATATAAGTAGCACCAGCATTGCCACACAGGGTGACTTGGGGATATCTACTGATTCTTGAAGCTTCAGTTTTGTTTTTTGTTTTTAAATTTTTTTTTCAACGTTTTTTTAAATTTATTTTTGGGACAGAGAGAGACAGAGCATGAACGGGGGAGGGGCAGAGAGAGAGGGAGACACAGAATCGGAAACAGGCTCCAGGCTCCGAGCCATCAGCCCAGAGCCTGACGCGGGGCTCGAACTCACGGACCGCGAGATCGTGACCTGGCTGAAGTCGGACGCTTAACCGACTGCGCCACCCAGGCGCCCCTTTTTTTTTTTTTTTTTTAATTTTTTTTTCAACGTTTTTTTTAAATTTATTTTTGGGACAGAGAGAGAGAAGCTTCAGTTTTTAATGACTTCATGTTAAAATATAAAACAAGTCTCCTATGAAGGTTAGGAATTCAAGCCAGGACCCATACACCTGCAGTTGTTCTTTCAAAAGGAAAACTTAAGTAGCATATATTCTAAGTGAAAAGGTAGACTAGAAAGATAATCTGTCTACTAACAAAAGGAGAATTTTGAGTTCAGAGACAAGTGGAGATAGTCTTTTGAGAATTTGTAACTACAATCCTGCTGTCATGTAGATTTGGGGGTCTGCATTTATACTTGGTTCAGGAAACTCCAAGGTGAGAAATTCATTGAAGGTGCTTTCATATTCATAGTAGCTCAGAGCTACTGGTGAAGTAGATGCAAATCCTCTCTGGATTAGTACATATTTAATCCAAGTCCATTAGGATTCCTAATATGAAGACTGACCAAATATAGTATCATAACAATTAAACTGCCAAGTCACAGAAAGAGAATTTGAAACAAATATAGAAGAACGGGATCCCCACAAAGTATGATTATAAGATATAGACTATTAAGTAAGCATATTTCAAAATTAATAGAAATGAGTTAAAAACTTGAGCAATGAACGTAAGAGTATAGAACATGGGCAGACAAACATAAGAATTAAAATAGAATGTCCTTAAAGTGAAAAATATTGGTGTTGAAATTAAAACACATACATACAATCATGTATGCATGCACTCACACTGTGCACACACACAGAAGATGAATAACAGAGCTGAAGAGAGAATCAGTAAACTAGCAGACAGATATAAAGATACTGCCCAAAAACTGTCCAAAGACAGAAGTCTCATCTTTCATATATAAGATATTAAAAGAAGGAAGATGGGGCAGAGAAGTCTTGCACATGTCTATTTCGAGTTCCAAGGGAGAGATGAGAGAGAATAAGATAGACAGTATTTGAACAGAAAATGGCTAAGTATTTTTTTTCTGAAATTAACAAAAATGTGAATTCTAGATTCAGGAAATGATATAAATACCATGCAAGATACAGACAAATAAATCCACACCTAAGAATATTATATATAACTGCAGAATACCAAGAACAAAGTGGAATTCTTAAGGAAACTCCAGAAAGCACCTTTTCTTAGAAAAGGACTGAAAGAATACTTCATAAAGGCAAAAAAGGAATCCAAAGAACAAAGAGAATGGAATAACATCTTTAAAGTGCTGTGAGAAAAACAGCTACCAAACTAGAATTATATGCCTAGTTAATGAAAGTGTAAAAGTGAAAAAAAAAAAGGGAAAAGAGAGAAGGCTGCTTTCATGTTTCAATTTTTTAAATGTTTATTTATTTTTGAGAGAGAGAGACGGAGACAGACAGAGCACAAGCAGGGGAGGGGCAGAGAGAGAGAGGGAGACACAGAATTCTAAGCAGGCTCCAGGCTCTGAGCTGTCAGCACAGAGCCAGATGCGGGGCTCGAACTCACAAACTGCGAGATCATGCCCTGAGCCGATGTGGGACACTGACTGACTGAGCCACCCAGGTGCCCCTATTTTCACATTTTTAAATAAATACTGAGACTAAACCAACAACAAACTCTTGTTAAGGTCATTTTAAGACTGAAGACATGAACTCCACAACATCTGGAAGACAAATAGGAGGAGCAACAGGTGTTGAATATGAAGATAATTATAAGCCAACGATGACATCAGAAAACCCACTACAATGGTTGTAAGCTCACACTGGCCTATTCTCTCACATAGGAGATCTACTCTCTATTTTTCTACTTTGCCATATCAGCTTTCTAACTGTCAGCATTTCTGCATTGCTGGCAACAGGGAAAAAAGAAGAAGAAGAAGAAGAAGGCACAAAAGTTGTGTTTTGGTAACAAGACTTCCACAAAATAACACTTCCACTCAATTTTTGACCATAATTTAGTGACACCACCACTTGTAGAAGCAAAGGAACTAGGAAATGTAGCCATTAAGCTAGAGTCAGCTGTTGTCAGGAGTTAAGCTCTTTAAAAAAAGGACAAAAGGGGTACCTGGCTGGCTTAGACGGGACAGCATGTGACTATTGATCTCAGGGTCATAAGTTTGAGCCCCACATCAGGTGTAGAAATTAAACTTTAAAAAAGGACAAAATAAGAGTGCAACTGGCAGGGGCTGCTACATATTGATTGGTAATTTCTAGAAAACAGGTAAGAAACAGATCAGTTTTATACAAGTTATCTTGAATAGTATATTTAAAAAACTAAAATATAATTTATTTGTTGAGGATGGTATATTCTTAATTACTAAAACCAGATAAGTATAGTGTAAGAAAAGATCATTATTGAACAGGTTTGCTCACGTAGAAGTAAAAATTACAGGGATGCCTGGGTGGCTCAGTCACTTGAGTGACCAACTCTTGATTTCGGCTCAGGTCATGATCCCAGGGTCATGGGATCAAGCCCTGTGTTGGGCTCTGTGGTGAGTATGGAGCCCACTTAAGATTCTCTCTCTCTCCCTCACTTGCTCTTGTTCTCTGTCTCAAAAAAAGAAAGCAAAAATCCCAAATAAAATATTCACAAATTAATCTGGCCATGTATTTATATATATATATATATATATATATATATATAGGCCATATAGCTCCGTATGGTAGACTACAGGTGTGAAGCCCAAATTGCCTTTCAAGAAAAGATTTGTTGCCCAGGTATTTCAAGTATTGTCAGTAGACATCCTTTAGCTTATAGCCCCTTCAGGAATTGAGCCAGCTATGGAAAGACCCCTTGTCCAAGACTACGTCCTTACAGGAGTGGCATACATTTCATGGGCAGTTGAAGCTATGAGGTTTGCATCAAATCTTTTTCTCCTTCTTTGCCCAATCCTGATGTCTCTCTATCCCTTTCATAGGTGTTGATCCCAAGGCTACTCTCTAATAAATATCCTAAACACCAGACTTTGTCTCAGAGTCTACTCCCTTGAGAACCCAACCTGTAATATTCAGGAACTGAAAGACAATTTAAAATCAGAAATCCATTAACATAATTCATCCTTATAGATAATGAGATAAATCCTTTGACAAGATCAAACATTCATTTATGATAGGAACTCTTAATGTGGAATAAAAAAATCTTTAATGTGATAAATATACCTACTAAAATCTACAGCAAACATCATACTTCATGGTAGAATATTATGAACGTTTTCTTTAAAAAAAAATTTTTTTTAATGTTTATTCATTTTTGAGAGACAGAGAGAGACAGAGCATGAGCAGGGGAGGGGCAGAGAGAGGGAGACACAGAATCTGAAGCAGGCTCCAGGCTCCGAGCTGTCAGCACAGAGCCCGACGCAGGGCTTGAACTCACGAACCATGAGATCATTCATGACCTGAGCCGAAGTTGGATGCTCAAGCGACTGAGCCACCCAGGTGCCCCATTATGAACATTTTCTATAAGGTCAGGAATGAGACACAGACACCCACCATTACCAATAATGCTCTGATCATGTCAGGGATGGAACTACAAGAAAGGATTGTTTTGAACCTATAGAGCAACTTTAGAAGAACTGGTATCTTCAAAAGATTAAGCCTTCCAATCTATGACCATGGCATGTCTCTCCGTTTATTTAGGGTTTATTTCTTCCCATCAGTGTTTGGTGATTTTTAGTGTATAGATCTTGCACACATTTTGTCTGTTTCTACCCCAAATTTTTTTTCTAGGATTTTGATAGGTATTGCATTAGAGCTGTATATAAAATTAAGAATGGACATTTTTGCTATTTTGAGTTTTCCAATCCATGAAATTGGTATGTCTCCTCATTTATTTAGATTTTGATTTCTTTCATCTGTAGTATACAGTTTTCAGCATAAAGTCTTGAACATGTTTTTGTTAGGTATACACCTAAATATTACTTTTTTTCAATTGTAAATGATATCATTTTTTAAAAAACGATTTTTTAAAGTAATCTCTACACCCAACGTGGGGCTTGAATTTACAACCCTAAGATCAAGATCACACGTTCCACCAGTTGAGCCAGCTAGGTGCCCCTCAATTGTAAATGATATTGTATTTTTATATTCATTGTATACTGTTTATTGCTAGTACACAGAAATATAGTCGATTTTTAATATTTACCTTGTATCCTGCAGTCTTGCTGAATTCGTTTATTAATTCTAACAGTTTTTGTTGTTGCTGATACCTTTGGATTTGCTACATAGAAAACCATATTATCTGCAAATAGGGACACTTTTTATTTCTTCTTTTCCTATCAGTATGTCTTATTTCCTATTTCTTGCTTTAGTTAACTGACTAGAACTTACAGCTCTATGCTGAATAAGAGTGGTAAGAGTGAACTTCCAAGCCTTCTTCATGACCTTGGGGGAAAACCATTGATAACTGTAGAGTTTTTCGTTTTTTGTTTTTGTTTTTTTTTTAGGTGTGCTTTATAAAATTGGAGAAGTTTCTTTCCCTGTTACATATTTTTTGAGAATCTTAATCATGAATGAGTTCTGAGTTTTGAAAAGTGCTCTTTTGCACTAAGTGATACAATCATGGGACTTCTCTTCTAGCCTTTATAATGGTGAATTACACTGATTTTTTTTTTTTTTAATATTGAACCAGATTTGCATGCCTGGAATAAATCTCATTTGATCATAGTATGTAATTCTTTTATATATTTTGCTTAGTTCTATTTGCTAATAATTTGTTATGGGTATGCATCTATATTCACAAAGGATATTCACTGTAAATTTCTTCCTTTGCATTATCTTTGTCTAGTTTTCCTAGCATCATAAAATGAATTAGGAAGTGTTTCTTTTTCTGAAAAAGACTGTACAGAATTGTTAATTCTTCTTTAACATTTGGTAAAATTCTCCACTGAATCCATCTTGGCTCATAGAAGTTTTACTTTTTGGTGAGTTTTTAAAATGAGGAATTCAATTTCCATAATAGTCATAGGGCTATTCAAATGTTCTATTCCATACTGGATGAGATGTGACAGTTGTGATTTTTGAGGAATTGGTCTACTTCATCTAAACTGTCAAATTTAAGTGTGTAGAAGTGTAGAGTTGTTTGTAGTATTCCTTTGTTACACTTTTGATGCATGCAGGGTCTTTAGTGATAGCTCTTGTTTCATTCCAGATCCTGAAATTTGTGTCTTCACTTTTTTTCTTTTTGTCAGTCCTTCTGGAGGTTTGTCAATTTTACTGATCTTTTCACAGCTCTGTTTCACTGATTTTTCTCTGTTGTTTCTCGGTTTTCAATTTCATTGGTTTCTGCTCTTGTTTTTATCATATCCTTCCTCCTGTTTGCTTTATTTTTATTTTACTCTTCTTTTTCTAGGTCCTTGAAGAGCTCATACTATTGATCTGAGAGTTTCTTCTTTGCTAATACATGCATTTAGGGTTCAGCAAAGTTTTAGCTGTGGCCCGCAAATTTCAGTATACTCTATTTTAATTTTCAATTAGTTCAAAGTATTTTTTTTAATTTCCCTTAGGATGTTCTCATAAACTCATGAAATAAGTGTGTTGTTTAAAAAAAAGGAAAAAAGTATATTTTTTAGTGTGCGAGGATTGGTATATTTTTTTGTTATCTTTCTGATATTGATTTCTAATTTGATTCCATTGTGGATAGAGAACACATTCTATACCATTTTGATTCTTTTAAATCCTTTCAAGGTTTATGTCCCAGGATATGGTAGATCTTAGTGCATGTTCTCTGGGCACTTGAAAAGAACGTGTATTTTACTATTGGTGGGTAGAAAATTCCATAAATGTTGACTATATCTTATTGATGGTGTTGTTGAGTTCTATACTCTTAATGATTATTCTGTTAAATGTTGACAGAGGATTGTTGAAGTGCCCAACTATAATTGTGGATTTGTCTATTTCTCTTTTTAGTTCTATCACTTTCTGCTTCATTACTTTTGCAGCTCTGTTGTTTGGTACACGCACATAAAGAATTACAATGTCATGTTGATGACTGACAAATTTCCTATTATGTCCCTCTGTCTCTAGTAATTTTCTATGCCTTAAATTATCCTGTGCTTGATATTAATATAGTCAATCCTGCTTTCCTTTGTTTACATGACATAGATTTTCATTATTTTTTTGCCTTTTTCCTTTTCTAGAATAAGCACAAAAACTATAAAACTATAAATTGTCCTCTCAGCAGCATCCCATAATCATTTTGTTGTGTTGTCACCATTACCATTTAATGTAAGATATTTTCTAATATCTTTTGTGGTTTGTTCTTTGACCTTAAATGTCAAATATTTGGAGTTTTGGAAATATTATTTTGTTTTTGAGTCATAATTTAATTCCATTTGATCTGTGAGCATAATCCTTGTGCTTCCAATCCTATTAAATATATTGTGACTTAATTCTAAGTCTCTAAATGTGAGTTTTCTTAGTGAATGTTTCATGTGCATTTGAGGGGAGTTCTGTATTCTGCTGTTATTAATGTAGTATTCTACAAATGAGTGTGTATTTAAAACTTTTATATATACTGAGGTGCCTGGATGGCTCACTCGGTTAAGTGTTCAACTCTTGATTTCTGGTCAAGTCGTGGTCCCAGGGTCATGGGATCAAGCTCCTCATTGGTCTCCACACTGGGCATAGAGCCTGCTTAGAGTTCTCTTTTTCTCCCTCTGCCCCTCCCCTGCTGGTGCATACACATACTCTTTCAAAAAAAAACTGTTATATACTTACTAGTTTGTCACTTGTTCCATTAGGGAGAGAGTTGGGTGGAAATTTCACACGTATTTCTTGATTTGTTTGCTTATTCTGTCTGAAAGTTCTTCATGTTTTGAAACTTTGTTTCTAGATGTATGTGTTTATATTTTTTCAAATATTTTCTGTGCTAAGCTTTGCCTCTTTATGTAGCTCTAATTACACATATGTTAAACCAGTTGATAGACCACTACATCTCTGTTTGTTTTCTTTAATGTTTTTGTTCTCTGTTTTTCAGTTTGGATTTCTAATATTATATACTCAGGTTCAGTTATTTCCCTCTTTAATATGTAATCTACTAAATTCCCTGACTGTTCAATAAGGTCTTTCCACCCTGACTAGTGAGCACTTAAGTATCTCCCAACCCTGCATGAACTCTGGGAACTTTTCAGCCTATAATCCACCAAAAGTTCTTTCCCAGTAGTTTTTGCTTGTCTGACCTCATATGGCCTCAGTCTTATCCTATTCATACTCGCCTTAGTATTCAGCCAGAAGACTAGTGTTATTTCTCTGCTTAGCTGCCTGCTCTGCTAGTCTTGCCTTAGACACCCTGAACTTTGGTATTTGTGTCTTCATCTCAGTAAGACTGATAATCTGCTTGTGTTCCCCTTGCTACTGCTTTAGTCTAGAAAGTGCCTCTATTAGGAATGCTGGACTGATCGTAGGGATTTCTTCATTTGTGTCCTTTCTGTCAGGTGTCACAGTCCCGTGTTGCACTGTTGTCCACTTTTCTCTTTTACTACAATGTGAAGACATTTCCATTATCCATTACTTTGTCATAGCTGGGAACAGAAGTCCCTCCCATTTCCTTTGATGTCTTTGGTTTTGAATCTGTTTATTCTGGAAGATATAAGTATCCCTTTTCTTCCACTCATACTTTTATCCCTTTTATTTTTTCCCATGCATTGCATTATTACTGCACTTACATTAAAAAACTTTTAAGTAGCAGGAAAGGTTTATTAAATGAATAGATAAATAAATATGTTCACTACAGATAATATGAGGAAGGTGAGGAAAACCATTCAGCTATTTTTCCAAGTCTTACACTGAAGAAGATTCTTAGCAATTTTCAATACTTTATGGAACTACATTATTCAGTTGCCATAGAGGTTCATATGGAAGTAGTTTAACATGGAAAAATTCAAGAGTTAAAGGGTTGCAATTCTAGAAACTAAATAATCCTAGGAAATTCAACTCTATGACAGTTTAATTTCTTCAACTAAAAAAGAGAAACAAAGTTGTGTCCCATCTTACAGATTATCAATGCTTCAATGTTCCACTAAATGCAAACCATAATTTATAATAACATGATAATCAAATTTCATATAATACATAATTCAGCAATTTGGTGCTTAGTGTCTTATTAAGAGGGAAATCCAATTTGTAATTTTTCCTCTACGAATGGCCAATGAAAAGATTCCTAAAGGGGTGCCTAGGTGGCTCAGTTGGTTAAGCATCTGACTCTTGATTTCAGCTCAGGTTCGTGAGATCCAGCCTCATGTTAGGCTTTGTGCTGACAGCACCTAGCCTGCTTGGGATTCTCTCCCTCTCGCTCTGCCCCTCTCCCACTCAAACTTGCTCTCTCAAAAATAAATCAACGTTAAAAAAAAAGAAGATTCCTCAAATTTATTTTTTTCTTTTTTTAACATTTATTTATTTTTGATAGAGGGAGGGAGAGCACAAGTGGGGGAGGGCAGAGAGAGAGGGAGACACAGAATCTGCAGCAGGCTCCAGGCTCTGAGCTGCCAGCCCAGAGCCCAATGTGGGGCTCGAACTCATGAACCGTGAGATCATGACCTGAGGCGAAGTCAGACGCTCAACTGACTAAGCCACCCAGGCGCCCCTCAAATTTAATTTTTAAAATCAAGGGCAGAATATTAACACTGTTTTGTGAGAACATAACGATAAAACACATGAAATTTATTAATTTTAAGAATTTCCAGGTTGATTTATGATCTATGAAAAACACCTAATGACTAATCTTTACTTTTCATGTCTGCAGATGTTACAGAATAATACAATCAAGAAGTCCAAGCTCTTTGTATGACAGTTTTTACAATGCTCCATACAGGGCTCATAATTAAACTCTGGCTTAGGGAGAATAAACCTTAGTAGATAGTTCAACACAAATTAGGTCGTAAGAAGAAAACAGCTGCAGAAAACTTGATGTTCCTTGTTAAACTAGGGAAAGCCATTTACTGAAATCTAATATATGGATGTGTGCCGTAAGGATTCATTTCTGACTTTAATTGGAGAATCACTTTAAAATAATTTGTTTCTGAATAGACCCTATATTAGGAAAGAAAATGAAACCTTTCTCTATAAAGTCATGGGAGAAGCTGAGTTTCAAAAATAATTCTAATGAATATAATGATGTGGCTATCTGTGTGTGTGTGTGTGTGTGTGTGTGTGTGTGTATGCCTTTCTCAGGTAGGTATAGAAAATTAATGAATAGGGCAAATGTTCTCAAACCAAAGGTATGACAAAACACTGTCACCTTTAATGTTTCTTAGCAAATTACCATACATATTAACCCATTTAATAAAATGAGCATCCGGATGTGTTTCAGGAATATTACTATCTAGTCTTAGCTGTGCATGTTTTTTAAAAATTTTTTAAGTTTATTTCTTTATTTTAAGAGAGAGAGAGGGAGAGAGACAGAGAGAACATATGAGCAGGGGAGGAGCAGAGAGAGAGGGAGAGTGAGAGAATCCCAAGCAGGCTCCATACTGTCAGCAAGGAGCCCTATGTAGGGCTTGAATTCACAAACCGTGAGATCATGACCTGAGCTGAAATCAAGAGTCAGATGCTTAACTGACTGAGCCACCCAGGTGCCCTGGCTGCACATGCTTTTGTGTGATATGAAGATTGTCAAAGATAAATTCCATGGGACAAGTCAAACAGGCAAAAAAGATTTTTATTTAATACTATTGCTCTGGGGGTCATGACTACTGCAAAGGGAGAGAGACTGTATTCAACAGTCAAGAAAAACAGAATTTTAACCACTGTGGTGAGCTAGTGGGAAAGTAAGGAAGGACAGCTGACTCCTTAACATTTGTTATCCTAAATTTCTGTGTGCCTTCTTGCTATATTTTAGATACATTTGTCAAAGCTTGTTTACATTTTTACATGCATACCCAGGACTATAGTATGTATTGAATGGGGGGGGGGGGGGGTCACACCGATTTATAAAATTCTGACAGGCTACTATTATCCAAGATTTTCTAAAACTAGATTTTCTAGTTACTTGCCAAATCACAACTTGCATTCTAGAACATGGAGGATTCCATGGAAGTTAAAAAAAAAAAAATCATGCTTACAAATAATCCTAAAGACCTTTATCAAGCAATAACTTTGTATGTGTAATCCTCGGATAGCTTTTTGAAAAGTTTCTAAAAGAAAGATTGAAAGAAAGGGAGGGAAGACAGAAAAAGGTGAAAGAAAGCTGTGCGTGTGTATTTATTTCCAAACTGTTACTGCACCAGTTATGTAAACAAAATTCATATGCTCCTGTTTATCTTACTCTTTGGAGAATCCTGAGAGTTTCAGCCTTGTAAAATCCTCAAACAGCAATTCTGCTTGGAACTTTTCTTCAACCATCGCAGGGGAAGGGGTTATATACTGGGAGAATCCCCCTTTGCCTGGTAAAAATGAATGTAAGACCCAAATAGCAGATGCCAGGTGGTAAACCGCTCTCATTGCTAGAACAGACATATAGGAGCTAGCTCCTTTTAGCTGCATAACTCTATTCTGGCCAATTAGTAAGACAGGCAAACTCCTTAAGAAGCAACTGGTGTTGGGTCTTCTTTGAAATAACACAACTGTTATTCTACCATAAAACAGAAGGTATGAATGCAGTGTTCTTCAAAGAAGTAATAAGTTAAGATCACCAACATAAATGAAATAAGCTTCATACAATTATCAGCTCAGAAAATTAGATTGAAATATTTTTTAACTCTCCCAATTATTAAGGTATAATATACTATGATGGTACTGTTTTTTTAATGTTTATTTTTTTTGAATGAGAGAGAGAGAGAGAGAACACGAACAAGTGGGGGAAGGGCAGAGAGAGAGAGAGAGAGAGAATCCCAAGCTGGCCCTGTGCTGCCAGTGCAGAGCCGGAGGCTGGGCTTGAACCTACAAGTTGTAAGATCAAGGCCTGAGCCAAAACCAAGAGTCAGATGCTTAACCAACTGAGCCACCCAGGCACCCCGACTGTACTGTTAAACACACCTGTTTATGTGCTATTATGTGCATTTAAGTTTGTGTATCAAACACTAATGGTAAGAAAACAACTAAAATCCATTTCTACTAATGCTTACATCTGAAAAGTTAATGAGGGTATAAGAGAATTCCAAATTACATTTTTTTTCATGAAAAATTATTCATATTTTAACCCCAAGTAAGGGTTGTATGCTATATTTGAAGGTGTTAGTATAGACTTAAGTTGTTAACTATGCAACATAAATTTTGAGTTGCAAATACGCATTTTAGAAATACAAACATGTTAACATTATGGTAGTAGATACTACTGCCTTGGAGGGTAGTATGATATTTTAGGTAAAACAAACAATGTTATACTTAATAAAGGTGTTCATTTTCTTCTAGGCTCAAATATTTGTCCAGTTTTACATTTTTAGTCCTATCATGGACACAAAAGCAACATGTACTATTGGGGAAAATGATGAAGAATAACATAGTGTGCCAAATGTTAGAGAAGTGACCTTATCTTTTGACAATTGGAATGTATTTTCTAAAATAACCAAGAAAGATAAAAGTTATTTTCTGTAAATCCTTTTGTTTATAATCCATTATTCATTCTAAATCCCATTTTATTTAATCTATTGCTCTACTCTGAGGAAAAAGCTGATTAATAATGTTATGCTACAAAAGATAGAATATGCATATTCATGAGCCCTCATGAATTATTTGTGAAATTGAAACAAGTAAACCTTTATCTTATAGGAAAGCAATTAAAAGTACTTGACTTACAAGATGATAAATCAAAATGGAAAATATAGTCCCCTAAGCACACACAATTGGAAACACTGCAATAAGAAGTAACACATCACACTAGATTAGACTTCCCAGAGTAAAAGTAACATTTTAAATATTAAAGTTGCTGTCTTAGGTCATAAAATATCCTGGTGTGTAAACATATACCACATTTTAAAAAGCTAAGCTGATGGGTGATTTAAGACACCTTTGGACAACATATTATCTTTTGACATACCTGCTTCCTAAAAACCTAAAATGCTTTATATTTTTATTACAGTGCCTATGTAGCACTGTGAACAGAGAAGATTCCTCAGGCTAGAAGAATTTAAATTTACTCAAGCTGCACAGTAGAAATTAACAAATGATATAGAACACAGTATCTTTCTATTGCATGCTCTATGCTACTATAATCATCAAGTGATATATAAAGTTGTCAAAAAGCAGTGCATTTAAAAAGAATATATAATTGAAGTGAATTAACTGTAAAAAAAAAAAAACACCCAACATACAATATTCTGTGTGGAAAAAAGTTCAAACCTGTGCCCTCAGGTTAATAATTTATATGAAGTAGTTTAGCAAATGATATTCTAATGACTCCCCAACCTGGAAATGCATTTTTCTTTCTTTCTGCTGTTCTCAAGTATGTACAGAGCTGGATTTTTTACTTGGAAAAAGGAGCTTCTATGGGAGTGCAGAGCACTTTTGGAAAACTCAGGTCTTCCTATTCTAGTTCCTATGACCCCTCTAGTGGTATTGGTCTATAGTGTTAACTGTCACCACTTAATATTTGGTTTGAAATAGTCTCAGGTCTTCTTTCCACATGTGTGCATCTCCATCCCAATTTTAAGATACTTCTAGAGTATAAACCATTTTGCCAATTTTATTCTGCTTCCTTTTCTTTTTCTGACAAACCCTTTCTCCCTCAAACTTCCCACCATTTAAAACACACACAAAAAAAGCAAAGCAAAACAAACCCACCTTGTACAGAATTCTTTATGCAATGGAAGCTGATTTATTTTTACTGGCTTCATCAAGCAAGCAAGCAAGCAAGCTTTCACTAAATATCTGTATTTTGTGTGAGCACCACAGCCTGCTTTATGGAAGATCTTTTCATTTCATGAAAAGAGAACATGAGGAATCAATTGAAATCAGCCAAACTCAAAAACATGGTGGTATACTGGAGGAGAAAAAAAGTCCTGTAATTGGATTCAGATTCACAGTATAAATCGTCTTTGACTTTTACCAACTAGTAGGTCTTAGAGAACCTGAGTCACTAGATTCTTGTAACCTCATTTCCATCATCTACTAAGTGATATATTGAGGCTTAAATGAGATAATGCATACAAAGCAATTTGTACTGTAGAGTACCATGAAATGTAGGGAAACATTGTGAGACAGAATGCGTAATTGCTAAATCACAGCTGGGAAATTGGATGCATCTCATCTCAACGCTAGATGCTGCAGATGTCAATGTTGTTTACTCCTAGGGATTCATAGCTAAATAATGGAAGAACATTAGATTCACAACACAAAAATATCATTGAGAAAGAATGTGGCTTCCAAGAAATCCCTGAAAGTCTACCTAACTCTGGAACATTTTTGTGCCATAAAATATCTCTAACCACACAGGATTATAGAGATCCTATTCTTTTCCCACCCTGATACATGGCTCTAAATCAATCATAAGGGAAATTATGGACTTGGGGCTGACCTCTACTAACTTCAGTAGCCAAGGTTCTCAATTCTGAATGTGTGCTTAAGAATCACCTAAATAACTTGTTAAAGCACAGAGATTCTGATTTACTAGGTCTGAGGGGGGTGGGCCTCAGATTCTACATTTTAACACATTCCTAGGTGATATGAAGCTGCTACTCTGGGAACCACATGTAAAAAATGTTTTATTTCGGGGCGCCTGGGTGGCTTGGTCGGTTGGGCGTCCAACTTCAGCTCAGGCCATGATCTCACGGTCTGTGAGTTCGAGCCCCACGTCAGGCTCTGTGTTGACAGCTCAGAGCCTGGAGCCTGTTTCGGATTCTGTGTCTCCCTCTCTCTCTGCTCCTCCCCTGTTCATGCTCTGTCTCTCTCTGTCTCAAAAATAAATGTGAAAAAAAAAAACATTAAAAAATGTTTTATTTAAAATTTTTAGTTAATATTGAGTGCAATACTGGCTTCAGGAGAATTCGGTGATTCATCTCTTCCCTACAACACCCAGTGCTCATCACAACAAGCTCCCTCCTTAATACCCATCACCCAAATAGCCCATCCCCCAACCACCTTCTTCCATGAGCCCTCAGTTTGTTCTCTATGAAGAGTCTCTTGTGGTTTGTTTCTCTCTCTTTTTTTTTCTTCCCCCTTCCCTTATGCTCATGTGTTTTGTTTCTTAAATTCAACATATGAGTGAAATCATATAGTATTTGTCTTTCTCTGGTTGGCTTATTTGGCTTAATATACTCTAGTTCATTGCAAATGGCAAGATTTCATTCTTTTCGATGGGTAATATTCCATTGTGTTTGTGTGTGTGCTTGCATGCGTGTGTGTGCATGTGTGTGTGTGAATGACATCTTTATCCATTCATCAGTCGATGGATTTTGGGCTCTCTCCATAGTTGGCTATTGTTGTTAATGCTACTATAAACACTGGGGTGTATGTACCCCTCTGAATCTTTGTTTTTGTACCCTCTGGGTAAATACCTATTGGTGCAATTGCTGAATCATAGGGTAGTTCTATTTTTACTTTTTTGAGGAATCTCCATGCTATTTTCCAGAGTGGATGCACCAGTTTGCATTCCTACCAATAGTGCAAGAGGGTTCCCCTTTCTCTGCATCCTTGCCAACACCTATTGTTTCTTGTGCAGTTAATTTTAGCCATTCTGACAGGTGTGAGGTGGTATCTCATTGAGACTTTGATTTGTATCTCCCTGATGATGACTGATGTTGAACATCTATTCATGTGTCTGTTAGCCATCTGGATCTCTTCTTTGGAAAGTGTCTATTCATGTCTTCTGTCCATTTTTCAACTGGGTTATTTGCGGGGGGGGGGGTTGAGTTTAATATGTTCTTTATAGATTTTTAGATACTAACCCTTTATCAGATACATCATTTGCAAATATCTTTTCCCATTCTGTAGGCTGCCTTTCAGATGTGTTGACTGTTTCCTTTGCTGTGCAGTAGCTTTTTATCTTGATGAGGTCCCAATAGTTTGTTTTTGCTTTTGTTTCCTTGCCTTCGGCAACGTGTCTAGTAAGAAGTTGCTCCAGCTGAGGTCAACGAGGCTGCTGCCTATTTTCTCCTCTATGATTTTGATGGTTTCCTTTCTCACATTTAAGTATTAATTCCATTTTGAATTTATTTTTGTGTATGGTGTAAGAAAGTGGCCTAGCTTCATTCTTTTGCATGTTGCTGTCCAGTTTTCCCAATACCATTTGTTGAAGAGACCCTTTTTTACATTGGCTATTCTTTCCTGCTTAGTTGAAAATTAGTTGATCATATAGTTGTGGGTGCATTTCTGGGTTTTCTACCCTGTTCCATTGATCTATGTGTCTGTTTTTGTGCCAGTACCATACTGTCTTGATGAGGACAGCTTTGTAATATAGCTTGAAATCCAGAATCATGATGCTTCCAGTTTTTTCTTTTTCAGGACTGCTTTGGTTATTCAGGATCTTTTGTGGTTCCATACAAATTTTAGGAATGTTTGTTCTAGCTCTGCAAAAAATGCTGGAAGTATTTTAATAAGGATTTCACTAAATGTGTAGATTGCTTTGGGTGGTATCAACATTTTAACAACGTTTGTTCTTCCAATCCATGAGCATGGAATGCTTTTCCATTTCTTTGTGTCCCCTTCAAATTCTTTCATAAGTGTTCTATAGTTTTTAGCATACAGATCTTTTATCTCTTTAGTTGGGATTATCCCTAGGTATGTTATTGTTCTTGGTGCAATTGCAAATGGGATCAATTCCTTGATTTTTCTGCTGCTTCATTACTGGCACATATAAATGCAACAGATTTCTGCATGTTGATTTTACATGCAGACTTTGCTGCAACTTTGCTGAATTCAGTATTAGTCCTAGCAATTTTTTGGTGGAGTCTTTTGGGTTTTCTACATAGAGGATCATGTCATCTACAAATAGTGAATGTTTGACTTCTTTCTTGATGATTTGGTCAGCCTTCTTGCTGAGGCTAAGACTTCTAGTACTATGTTAAATAGTAATGGACATCTTTGCCTTGTTCCTGACTGTAAGAAAAAGGCTCTCAGATTTTCCCCATTGAAGGTGATATTAGCTGTGGATCTTTTGTATATGGCCTTTATGATGTTGAGGTATGTTCCATCTATCCCTACTTTTTTAAGGGTTTTTATCAAGAACGGATGCTGTATTTTGTCAAATGCTTTTTTCTGCATCTATGGACAGTATCATAATGTTTCTTGTCCTTGCTTTTATTAAGTGGTATATCATGTTAATTGATTTGCAAATACTGAACTAAAACCCTGCAGCCCAAAAATAAATCCCCTTTGATCATGGTGAATAATTCTTTTAATGTACTGATGAATTTGATTTGCTAGTATTTTACTGAGAATTTTTGTGGGGACCACATTTTGAATAGCACAGTTCAAAGACAGTATTTCTCAAGTCTAAATGCACATTAGAATCACCCAGAGTATTTTTAATATCCATATTTTCTAGGTTCTATTCCCCAGATATTCTTAGTCTAGGTCAGGCAATGGCTTTTTTTTTTCTTTTCAAAACTCTTTGAGTGATTCTAATATGCAGTGTTTTTTGAGTATGTTCAATAGCAAGCTGTCCACATCACTAGAACTGGCAGGCAAATTCATGTCTGTCTCATGCTCTATTTTTAAAGGATAATATTTTAACATGTTACTCTGTGATATTTTGCTCTCTACTTTGCCACATTTTCTTCCTCCCCAAGAAACGGGATTTCTTTAAATCTTTTTAAAAAATGTTTATTCATTATTTTTGAGAGAGAGTGAGCAGGGGAGGGGCAGAGAGAGGAGAAGACATAGAATTTAAAGCAGGCTCCAGGCTCTGAGTTGTGAACACAGAGCCAGACACGGGGCTTGAACTCACAGACTGTGAGATCACAACCTGAGCCAAAGTTGGACATTTAACTGACTGAGCCACCCAGGTCCCCCTAAAGAGACAGGACGTTCTGAGTTCATTGTCTCAGAAAGGGATGTGATGGAGAGGTAAGTAGAGGTATCCACAATTCATTAGGATTTTAATTTCCCTAAGCCTAAGGTTTTAGGAGAATTTGAGAAGTATTCAGGAAGAGGTAACAAGAAGGATATTCGGGCAACAGTGAGAATGGTTAAATACAATGTTAATCTGCAAAATTTAGGGAAGAAATAGAAGTCTATGGATCTGGGGGGTTAAAAGGATGTACTTCCTCTTTACTGGAAATTCTCCAGATGAGGTATTTTTCTGATTGAAGAGAGGCATGTCTGCTTTATGTATCCAGCTTGACCAGACCATAGGCAACATGGCAAATGACTCCTATGCTTCAACTTAGCACAAAGCAGCAGAAGCTCCTGGATGCTGAAAGATGATGGATAAAATTGACAAGACATCTCAGCCATAACCCTTCTGGGTTATAAATAGGTAATTTGCATACTTCTCCTCTCATCCTCCCAGGATGAATGGTTAAGAGTTCTGGCACAACTATGGGGTAGAGGAATAAACCCCAGAAATAAGTGATATTCCCCATGAAGAAATTTATAAAAGCTTAGCTGAATGGAGACTTTGTAAAAAGTAAAGTTGAATTAATGAAAAAAATTTAAAGTTACATGTCTGGTATACCTGAGACTTTTACCTGTCACGCTACTACACCATTCTATTAACCAAAAACTATGTCTTCTGAATTTTGAATGCAACTTAAAATAAAATAAACCTATTGTTGCCAGAGAATATGATTCTGAATTGCAAGACCACTCGAAAAGAGCAGAACTGACATGATCCTGGCTTTGGGCATGGGATCCCCACATATCCAGAACATTAACATTACTTCTTCATAAGCCTTCTCATTCTGTAAATGAATTCACTCAAAGGTTTGTAATATATTAATAGAGTGTAAGTTATCTTTTACTGTTAGAAGAGAAATATACTTTTATCACAGGTTTATTAAATACTCTTTCCAGAAGAGAGTATTTTTATTGATATAATATTAACTTTGTCTACTATAGCTATTTTATCCTATTTTCTCATGGCAATTTTCCATGATTTTAGCACACTATTGGTAGGACACACTGTGTTAAACCACATACTCATACAAGCATATGGAATTTTTTTATCATATTTTAGCCTTCATACTGCATGTCCTATATCTAATTTTGCTAAATTTAAGATATAACCTTAATTTTCCTCCAAAGCATGTAACATTTGCAAAAAATTCAAAATTAGTTCACTGTTATAAGAACGCATAAATTGAATAATTTGCACAAAAACCAATCATTTCAGGGCTATTTAATCATGGTGCATTTGCTGTATGATTGTTTGTAAGGAACTCTTCTAGGGGGTGTGAACACAGAGAGATATTGACCATCTTTGCCCACAATGAGTTTACAGTCCAATCATTTGGACATTATTTTGATTCAAGGAGAAACTGTGGAAGGTTTTTAAAGAGAAAAAAAATGGGGGGGGCAGTTTCAGGAATATTAGGTCTGGCTAAGGTGTTTGGAATTATTTGGAGAAAAGTGAGACTGAATATAATGATGACATAGAGGGGTTTTCACAAGGTGACTTTATACCATCTCCCCATTAGCTTGTTTTATTCTCATACATCTTATATTTTTACTACATGACTATGTATTCCTAAACAAAATGTGGCTTGGTCTTCATTTAATGTTTGTGAGAGTCATCCTTGTTAGTACAGTTCTCATTCACCCATGTATGGTATTTCATTGTAAGATTTTGAGTGGACACACGTTTTTAAAATGTAATAAGTATTGCTAAACTGTTCTCTAAAGTAACTGTAATAATGCTTATCCTGACTAGCAATGTGCAAAAAATTCTTGTTGTGCTATATCCTTACCAATAACTGGTAGAGTTAAACATTTCACTTTATCAATAGGATGGGAGCCACTGGTAAAGTTTCTTCCTTGATATTTTCTTTTTATGGGAGAAGTTAGGAAAGCACATTTTCTCTTCTTTGCCCATTTTTCCATTGATTTTTTTCTTAATAAGTTTTAGGAATTATTTGTATATTCTCCATACATATGTTTTGATCATTATATGCATTACATTTTTCTTAGTCTTTTTAAAAATTTTTTAAATGTTTATTTATTTTGAGAGACAGAATGCGAATGGGCAAGGGGCAGAGAGAGAGAGGGGGACACAGAATCCGAAGCAGGCTCCAGGCTCTTAGCTGTCAACACAGAGCCCAATGCGGGGCTAGAGCTCATGAACCACAAGATCATGACCTGAGCCCAAGTCAGATGCTTAACCAACTGAGCCACCTAGGTGTCCCTCCTGTCTTGACTTAGATTTTCACATTATGGTATTCTTGTACAGAATTTTAATTTTTCCAAAACTTAATCTTTTAATATCTGATTTATATTCTCTTAGCATTAGGAAATGATTTCTTAATCAGTCCTAATAAGTCATTTTTCTATATTTTAACAGAATTTATAAAGTTTTTCTTATATTTACATATTGTATGTGATATGCAGTATCAATCTAACTTTGCAATATTTTTTTCAGATGAATAACAAACTGTCCTATGACCAGTTTTTGAGTAGCACATACTTTCCCACTATGTAAAATGTTGCTGTCATTTATCAAGTTCCATATATGTCTGGGTCTTTTTCTGGGCTTTCTACTTTGTTCTGTTTGTCTACTTGTCCCTTTGTGTGTCATTTATAACACTTTCTTAATTACTATAGATATATAATAATTTTGGTATTGGCCACAACAATATCCCATACATTTTCCTTTTTCATAATTTTCATGATTCTGTCAAGTTCCACAAAAATCCTGTTGGGATTTTGATCAGAAAAGCAGTAAATTATAGATTAATATGTGGATAATTGGTGTCATTGTGATACTGAGGATTCCCATGCATGTACCTCCCAATTTAGTATAGTACCAATTTAGAGCATAGTACCTCCTAATTTATTTAGTTCTTTGTCTTTTTTCAGCAATATTTTTCAGTTTTCTCCACACATAAACTATTATGAGATCTATTCCTAGCTTTCTTTTTAAAATTTTTCTCATTACTGTGAATGAGAACTTTTTTAACCATATACTTTACTGGAATTGGGAACACTTAGTTTTTGTATGTAGATCTAGTATATAAAAATCTTGATTGTTGTTTGTTGTAATTTGCCTACAAATTCTCTTGAATGTTTATGTATACAACTTTTTCATTTGAAAAGGAGAGTTGTATAACTTTTCATTATTTCCTTTTTCTTTCTTTTATACATTTCTGGTCTTATTCATTGGCTAAAATTTTTAGTACCATATTGAATATTAGAAATGATGGCAGATATAATTGACTTATTCCTAAATTAAAAGAGATACTTCACAGTTTCACCATTTACTTTACATTTTCTATCATGTTTCCTCCACAGAAACCCTTTATAAGGTTAAAAACCAAAAGGGCCTCTTATTTTCTATCCCCAGTTTGAGAATTTTTATTGAATAATTTTTCTGCTTCTATTTAGGGAACCAAATTTTCTTGTTTACTTTCAACTGTTAATATGATGTTAACGTGCAAATAGATTTTCTAAGATTCAATGATCATATTCCTTGGATAAATCTTGTCAGATTTTTTTTGTGTTAGCACATGCATGAATTTAATTCACTAACATTGCCTTTAGGACTTTTGCATCTATACATTTTCATACATATAACTGGTTTATACTTTTGTTACACTGCTTTTGATCAATTATTCTATCAAGTTTCTATTAGTTTCATAAAATAAGTTGGGAAATAGTCCTTCCTTTATTCTCTGAAACAGTTTGTATATAAGAAGGAAGGATTTTTTTTGTTACCTAAGTGTTAGGTAAAACTTCCTGGCCCTTTTGGGAAAGTCTTAGATTACCAATTCAATGGTAATGAACTTATTCGGTCTCTCTACTTCCAAAGTTGATTTTGTCAACTTTGATCCATTTCCTCTAAATTCTCATATGTATTGTGCTGAAATTGTTTGTGGTGTTCTCAATATTTAATTTTAACAATAAAAACCACTTTTCTTTATTGCGTATTCTATTCAATTTCTAATTTTTGAAACACTTTCTGCTTTTTTTCCCCCCAGGATTCATATTCCTAGAGTTTTTCTATTTAACTCATATTTTCAAGTAACCAGCTTGGGTTCTGTGGACCATCTGCATAAATACTGTCATTCACTTCCTTGTTCTTTCATTTTCCTCAACTGGGTCATAATTTTTATGTTTCTTTCTTCTCAAAAGAAATCCTCATATTTTCTCTCCCACCCTTCTCCTTTCTCATTCCCACTTCATCTTCCTATCCTATGAATTCAAAACTAAAGAGTTACAGATAGAGAAAAATTGAAATGAAAGTTCTTCCTCTGTGTCTTCTCACCCTCTAACTCTGTCTTCATTTTGCCTTTGGCTGGAAACATATAGTAATTGACTTCCATTTGTGGTAATTCTATGATTTCCCTGAACATTAAGCCAATTAGTGATGCTGAGACTAGAACCCCAAGAACCAGAAACTATTAAGAGCTGGTCACCAAGAAAGCAAATGAAAGCATTTTTTCACTTGTTTGTTACTGTTGTTTTTCTTTTTACCTTTTGACCGCCTTCAAAAAGCACTTGTGTTGGTTGTAAGAATTGATCATATGGGTAGATACAGGATAGGAGAATGTTTCTTGCTTTTTTTCCTATTATTTCTTTCTGTATTTATAAATACTTACTAGTGTTATATCCTCAGTATCTAACCATTAACAGCAATAAAAGCTAGAAACAAAAACCTGTAAAGGAAAGAATGAACAGGACATAGATTCTGCCTTCAAGGACATTTAATCTGGTAGGAGAGACACATACAAATAAACAGGAGATTGTACTACTCTGTGGTGAGTGTTGTAATGGCATACACTAAGGTGTATGATGGATATCCCTTTTAATCTTATTTGTCTGTGAAGTAGAATATTTTATTAATTTGATTTTTTACAGATATATATCTAGATTAAAAATTAACCTGTTTGGGGGCACCTGGCTGGCTCAGTCAGTAGAGGATGTGACTCTTGGTCTCAGGGTCATGAGTTCAGGCCCCGTGTTGGGCGGAGAGCTTACCTTAAAAAAAAATCACTAACCCATTTGGTTATTATTTAATATCTGCTTCAACTGCTAGAATTAAACCCCAAGAGGTTAGGAGTCTATTTTTGTCTTCCATAAGCACTTTCAGAACTTAATATATCCACCATTTCATAGATGCTCAATCAATATGCATTAAATTGCAATCTGATTAATTTAATTCAAGATCCCCAGAACACCAAATATTCAGTTGAAAATATTTAACAAATTATTTAGAGACAATGCAAATATCAGAACGCATAATGTCATGAATTCACACTTTCCAAATGATTAGCTTTTTTTGTTTTCATAAAAAATAGAAGGTTAGATATCATTGAGGTGAATCTTCCACATTGTACTCCTTATCTTCAGTAAACCAACAAGTTAAATGAAGATGATTTGACTCAAACTCCAATCACTGCCAGATATTACATCCTTCCTAAAACAGGGCTGTCTCCATGAAAGACTTAAGACCTTTCTACACTGAGAAAGGTTTTTTATACACACACACACACACACACACACACACACACTACATTAATCTCCAAACCAGTTCTTGTAGACAAACATAAATGAGAAAACTGAGACCTTGTAGTATCCCAAATCAGTTATGTTTTTCAAACTTTAAATATCAGTTTATCTAGATCAAAAGGTTTTTTTTAATTTGTTTGTTCTTAACAGGAGATTTTATTCTAATATAACATATAGCCAAATAATACAGCCAAATTCTACATCATACGGGCAGTTTACTTATTTGGATTAAACAACACGCACTCAGTTTAAAATGAGAAAGAGAAAAAGATAATAATTTGAATATTGGAAATTCTTCCCACTAGGTCAATCGGTCAATATATTACATGAAAAACTTGATGGGAAATACATCCTAGCTTCTTTGTTAGCATCAATTCCCCCATACTCTCAAAGTCTAAGCGTCTTGCTGCTTTAAATTGTATTTAAACATATGTATTTTTCATACAATATGCCCTCCATCCAAACACATCATCCAGTGTCCAAAGAAACAGAGTATTTTCCTCAATGCTAAAGGAAAAACTGACCATGCTTTGCTTATTTTGAGGTGGACTATTGAATTTCATTGTTGTACCTTCATAAAAGATATTTAGGGTTTTATATCTGCTCTTTCCATTTTACAGGATGCTTTTAGAACTTCATATGGTAACTTTAGAACCAAATTCTTATATAGATTCAACACCGGGTATTGGTAGGAAACATGCCTATCTCCCTTGCTTGGATGAAAGGCCATGTAAAGCAAGTACTAAAGCTATCTAGAGCTACTAAACAAGGGGATAAAAAATCCCTGTATAAATGGAAGGGGTTAACTTAAATGAGCTCTTTCATATGATTCAGATCTAAGAGTCTATCAATTCTTTGAAAAAAATACTAAAAAGATAGCTGTCAATTATCCAGTTAGCCTAGCTATCATCAATGTAGTTAATTATGGAGAAGTTACAACTTACCTGGGTCTTGGAAATGAATATTCTGAGAGCAGCGAAGATCACTGATGTAGATAAGTCTTGGTTGGAAATACTAAACTGTGTCCTCCCCTTATATTTTATCATTCTCATGTCCCTATAAATGGTAAATATTAAACTCTAGCATGCAATCAGAATCACCTGGAGGTGGTCGCTGGGTCCCATCCCCAGATATTTTGAGTCAGAGACTCTAGTTTGCAGGCTGAGTTCCCAGGAGATTCTGGGAACTTGTAAGAAGTTCACAGATGGTCTTGTTGCTGGTCTGAAGAACACACTTTAGGAGAACCATTGATTTAGAAAAAGTGTTCAAGCTTTCTTCAGCTCCAGGCAAGCTCAGTTTCCCATTTACTGTTGACAATACCTGTTTCTATGTGTGAGTAGGTGGGAGGAAAGGGGAGGAATCTGGCATGATTACTAATTGTCATGTGGTAGGCATTTTCAGAGTAAACTGGAACCTGAAATTACCTATAGCCAATAGCTTTCAGTGCCCAATACAAAATTGTAATAAATTTTCTAGCTATCAACTGCTGAAACTCTTATCTGTCTTGAGGCTTATAATTAATAGTTTAAGATGATGTTATCAACCAGTGTTGTTGACACATTTGCTGTCCCCATGGTTAAAATACAGAGAGCAAAACCATTCTTTTGACAATTTAACATTTTGGCTTAGCATTTTTGGCATTTGTGTTGCATTTGGAAGCTGTGATATAAAAGCTTTCCCGTGGCATGTCAGTTTTTCTGAGTTGTTCTTGCTACATACAACACATTTCCAGTTTTTGATGAAAGATTTGCTTTTCAAATCAATTACTTTCCTTCTTTGCTTATTTTTCTCAGGATGGAAATGTCTCCTTATAAAAAAAATATAAACCATCAGAATTCATCACAATATCTGAAAAGGTCAGAGAAGAAGCTGAAGAAAGTGTTAAAGGACTCATCACACCATTCAGATATCTCCAGTGCAGCATACTGTGGATTCTTTTAAGATGAACTCTTATATCAAATTATATCTGGTCCATAATCCATTTTTCTTCTGATGAAGGTTGTGAAAAACCTAGAAGTTTACACATAACAGCAAAGATTGTGTTTCTTTGATAAAGTAATAACAAACCAAAAAGAAAAAAAAAAAGTCATCTGGTTGGTATGATTGCTTGAAATCTCATTAAATGATATATAGATAAAGCATTTCAAATAAATTAATAAAAGCTCCAGTCACTTAACTTAGAAAACATCAGTATAAAAATTTTAATGATGAATTGATTAAAAGAAGATAATTTTAAGCAGATTTATCTGACATCTGTAGCTGTGGTCTAACTATTTCAAAAAGGAATTCTTTTTCCCTTGGCCTCAATGCTGTTTGTTTTTTTTTTTTTCTAAATGTGTATACACTGTGCCTAACTAATACAGACTAAGTGTCCAGTAAATATTTGTGGAATGGATGAGGCAAACAGTACCATTAAAAAGTCCCCAGACATTGGTGAATATTGGTAAAAACTGAGTTGGATAAGTTATGAACATTTTATTTTTACTTAAACCGTATTTGCCCAAATAGCCTCCTCTGGGAGGGTTTTGGACTTAGCCTACTGAAAACTTTTGGACTAAAAGTGGATTTTATTTGTGTATTTTACATTTATTCTAGTGAAAAAATATATTTATTCACTTACGAAGGTTGACCATTTGTTTGGAAAAACAAAACAAAACAAAACAAAATCACAGATTCTCTGCCCAAACCTAGACTTGTATGCTTACTGCCTTGTTGTTCAGTGCAAAGTAGTTACCATAACAACCACGGTATCAGCTGTACATAAGGAATTCTCAGTATTTCTTCTAGTGCATGAAAGCAAATTCCTAAAGGAAAACCCACATTAATATCTTCCTCTCACTAAATTAACATATTACACTATTTGGTGAAGACCAACCTATCCCCCAAATTAAAATTTATGTGGGGTATCTCAGCTTTCAGAATACAGATTTTCACCTCATTCTTTTGTTTAAGTACAACAAATCAGTTTTCCTTCTTCTGGGTCTGATCCCTCTGGATCAACCTGTGGTGGGGAAAGAAAAGTCACTTGACAGCTTGTGTCTCAGGAGAGGACTTTACAGGCAATCTTCCTGTTTTTAGTCTCAACCCCATCCACATCCAACTCTTTAGGATACCTGGTACCTCTGATACTTTTTTTTTAAGTAGGCCTCACAACCAACACAGGGCCCAACGTGAGGCTTGAACTCACAACCCTGAGACCAAGACCTGAGCTGAAATCAAACATCAGATGCTCAACTGAATTAGCCACCCAAGCGCCTGCCAGTTCCTAATTTTTAACTAGGGTACTACAATGTGAATTTCTCATCACTACAAGCATTATATTTTAACCATTTTTTTCCTCTTATCCTCTTATATTATCTTGTTTGCAAAAACTTATGGTTAAAATCAACTAGTGATTCTGTAATTCTTTGTTTTTTTTGCAAAACACCAAATCTATATTTACATCCACATATAATAACATAACTTTAAAATATATCATAAATAAAACAAGTAATGTCTACTGTTTGACAAATTAAGTATCAACAATGAAAATAAATCAAACTGGAATGAAATAAATACGTAAACAAAAATCCAATGGATCGTACCTCTATTATATGTACTGTTGCCTCAAAGGAAAAAAAAAAAACACACACACACAAAACCAGTAGTATCCCAATAGTTACTACTGATGGACCAAAAAAAAAAAAAATTGGAGGACAAGGGCTGTGGAAAAAAAGGACATTTTTATGTATTCAGAAATTGAGAAATGTGGTTAGAAAAGAGAAATCTGAAAGCCCCCAAAATTTCAGCATAACATGAATTGACTTGTTTTCAAATAGATTTGGTGATTTTTTTAAATACAGGTTTAAATTTCAGCCCTCTATTATCTCATATCCCTTTTAAAGATTTACATTTATAGTCACAGCAAGCTTTCTGTAACACTCATTGAATTAGGCAAAGATCAAGTCAATCATCTTGCAAATGTGTTAATCTCCAAAAATAGGCTATAAAAGTGCAAAACTATGAAGACAAAAATCTAGATTATGTAGATATGGCTCAGCTTGTGAACAGGGAAAAAGGTGGATGGTGTACTCTCTCCTGATACAAAGCACTTCTCTGCAAGGCCAACAGACACATCTCCAATCAGGTCTCCCTTTCCCATAGGAGTTAAGACTCCTCTGTCAAGTACACTTCATGTTGCATAATGAAAACAAAAAAATCAGGATTCTTTTAGGGCTTTACTCTCACTCTAATGCAGAAGGGCAGGGCAAGAAAACTTAACAGTGCAAATTTATTTTTGCAACAGTTTTCTTAATAAAATATTTTGTAGTTGCTAAGCCCACGTACTACTGAATAAACTCAGCCATGGACAGCATGTGAAAGGGAACAAAAGTCTAAAACATCTAGTAGTAAGCCAGCTGGTGGCCATCCTCACTTTAAAGCCCAAAGCGCATCTGGTTGTTCAACATAACCAAAAACGGGTAGACAAATGAGGTCAAGAACCAGACTGGACCTTCCCCATTACCAGAAGGCTTGGCCAGCAGTTCCTTATTCAGAATCAACGTGTCTATAATTAACTCGAGTATGTCCACAGTTAACCCATGATTCTGTAATTCTTATGTTTGCCCTCTAAGAAGATTCCCATTTGGATATACCTACTATTCCATGCCACTTTCATGTTAACTTTCAAATCTAGCATCAGATCAAACTAGATCTGTTGGCCCATAAGATCAAAAGAACAACAACAAACTGAAGATTCAGTCTACTGTGTGTGAAAAATGAGGATCATGGTGGAAATTACAAAAATGAAAGAAAGAGACAATGGCACCTCCCCTATTAGTAAAATTGTATGCTTTCAGGCAATATGAAATTCCAATATCTAAAACTTGAATAAAAATTTAATGTCCAGGAAAAAAAGAAAACTGAGTTAAGTTTTGTAGTCAGATTAAAACATAGTCATACAAAGTTTCTATGGGAAACAGATTCTGTTCTATTGTGATCTAGTAAAGAGCTCTGGACATTTGTGGGCAAAGCTGACTTGTGAGAAGCAAATAAAAGGAGTCCTCCCTTTATGATATTGATGTTCTGAATGTGTTCATGGCTAACTTTAATTACAATGGCTTGAGGACCTGGAAGTGATAAACAGGACAAGAGCAGGATAGGAAACACATCCCAAAGTTCCTTACATGCTATTGTTTAACATTTTTTTTTTAAGTTTGTATATTTGGGGAGGGGAGGAGCACAAGTGGGGGTGGGGCAGAGAGAGACAGAAACACAGAATCTGAAGCAGGCTCCAGCCTCCAAGCTGTCAGCACAGAGCCAGACACAGAACTCGAACCCAAGAACCCGTGAGATCATGACATAAGCCAAAGTCAGATGCTTAATTTACTGAGCCACCCAGGTGCCCCTGTTTTATTTAACATCATACAAAAATATGTACTTGAATAATCTCTAGGAATTAGTTTGTAGCTCCCTCTACAAGATGACAATCTGTAGCCCTAAGAAGATGTCATCATTTCCACCATATAGGACTTGAGACAAAAAGCATAGTCTGTAAACTTAAAGAAAGCTAAATGAATAAATGAAGCCTTGCTGTCTTAGACAAGCTAATCTATGCATCAAAGCAGAGAAAGCATAGTTCTGTGGGCCCAGGGTGCTTCATATCCAAGGAAAGAAAAGGATTGGAAAGAAACTGTTGACATTCTGATTGCTTAAAGCTGGTGCCTTGCTAATTGATTTCTGCTGAGAACAGGAATTCCTCTATGTGTCCACCAGTTCTAAAATACAACACAAATAAAATTCTCTGTGATTCCTCTTGACTTTTACAACAAATATCAACTTAGCAGAACATGAGTAGCTTCCATTCATATGACCCACCTTTGTATTTAAAAAGCTTTTTTAAAAAAGCAAGTTTGAAATTAAAGTTTGGAGCCATTACCATTATTTTGTGTTGTAAGGAGCACTTAGAGCACTTAGAGTTCCCTTCTCTCCAGTGAAATGCTGAAGTTAGTAAACATTTTAATTGAATGTGAGATCTGACTTGCAGTGAGAAGGAAAAAAGTGACAAATCTCATAAAAGCTTATGATGTTGGAGAAAGCAAAAAAATAATGCTTTAGATTTATTTATTCAATAACTCATTTTATTCAAGTTACTATCAATTTTCATGTGGTATCTATTTATTTTGGGTTCTTTTCATCACATTTCTATTGTACAACTATCTTAACTGGTCCTCACTAATTGATGGCATTAGGGAGCATGGCATAGACTAAAATACCTATTACCTATCTTGAATACCTATCTCAAGCACTACTGACCAATTGTAATATAACAATAAACTTCAGGTAAAGGGAAAAAGAATACATTTTGATAATTTTATATCAATTATGAAGAGTACATACTTCAAGAAACAATATTTGACCTCCATTATGTGTACAAAGGTCTGTAATTAACCACAATTCATTACTGCATATCTCCTATGTGTAACTCACTTAGGGCACCCACCTATCAATGTCTCTCATATTGTTGTTTCATTTACATTTCTCAACCTCAACTTCCCCCAGAAACAATCTTTACTAGTGTTTTCCTGGTGGCTATTAATTTCCTAGCACAGTGGCCAGTACCCAGTATTCACTCAACAGTGTTTATGTAACACATGAATGATTTTCATCTAAGTTCTTTCATTTGCAAAGTACTTTTCTAAAAACAGACCAAATAACAAACATTCACATCACCTAAGAAATCGCCTGTCCACATGACCACATGACTACAAGAAATTCTCATCTCATTGCATCTCTCATTCCGTATTTCTGGTACCTTGCTGAAAACAGAAAACACGGGCTTACTTTCTCAAATTCCTTTCTACTTGCTGGAGTAAAATCTTTTAAAACTAAATTCTCGTCTGCTGGGAGTATTTTCATCGCCTCCTATTGGTTTGTATTTACTCATCCTTAATGAGGAAAGGACTATTATGCTGATATGCTGCCTGATTCTGAGTTGTCACAGATAAATTTATTCCTAAATCATCTGGGAGTTCTGGATCAGGAGAAGCTTTTGGCAGGCCATGTGCTACATCTTCCCAGGAAGACTACACAAAGGGACCAAGGGTCATCTCCTACCTTCTTTCTCCAGGCCCCCTCACCTTTTCAATTCAATCCCTTCCCTTCCAGAGTTAATGGCAACTTATTCCAGAATTTTCTCTCCATATTTATATACCTGTCCTATTCCTTACAGTGATTTACCACACAGAAACCAAGGTGATTCTTTTTAAGACATATATAAATACATCTGCCATTTATGTAAAACCTTTCAAGAGCTTCCTCTACATTCTTCACCTCCCCAATCCCACCCTTTTTCATGTGTATTTTGGAAATAGACCAACTTTACCATTTTCCATATCATGAAAAAAACCCAAAAGTGGATAAAAGGGTAATGTACATTTACACTGAATTCTACCATTTTATATTTTTAATATGATTTACAATATCTACCAAGGTGTATCAAATATTTTATTACAGGCCAATAAAATTGAGTATCAATACTCTCTATGACTTGCCAATCTAGATGACTGATAAGAAGACTGTGAGCTCCTTTTGTGGTTTATAATCTTTACATCATCCATCACCACTTTTCCTGAGAAAACAGAACTTACGTGTCCTTACTCTTCAAGGATAGCATTCTTAAATTTCATTGGGTGATCTCTATCACTAAACCCTACTTCTATGCCCTTATATTCCAGAGCCAATCATTTCTATGGAGTAAGGGCCCTCAAGACTATAGGAAATCCATTTACTAACCCACTTGAGATGAAAAATAAGTCCCATAAGTTCTTTGTGTGTGTGTGTGTGTGTGTGTGTGTGTGTGTGTGTGTTTAGCTTCAAATTTGACATCCTTTTAAAGAGATAAGCCACCCACTGTTGAAACTAGTCCCTATTTGGCTCTCCACTGAAATAAAATAAAAATTTTTATTAGTTTGAAGAAATCTCTCTTGGAGTGTTTCTTGAAACTGTTCACTAAGTAATAAATGTTAGTTTCTCAAACTGCAGCTAGTAGCCAAATGTTTATTAATACTGTTATTTTCAGCACAGTGGTCTTTTGAAATAGCATGTACAATATTGCAAGCAGGTTTGAGCACAGTAAGTTCACTAAGAACAGATAAGAATTGATTTATTAAGCAAATATTTATTAAATTCTACAGTAATTCACATGATATTAAACATGAAGTAACCATCCATGGAGAATGCTAGTATCGCTGCCAAGAGAAAAGCATACACAGGGTTTTCAGCAGTGTACAGCCATTCCAGAAGGTTATATGCAAAGCAATTCACACACTACCTAATAGGAAGACAAAATCTCTGGTAGGAATCAATTGTCGGGAGACAACTCAGAGTCTCTGAATTTACGTCTGTCTAAAGAGCTGGGTCACTAAATGCCCTTTTTGTTCTGAATGATCTTTCCATAGACATTTGCATAGAAAACAGCCCTGTAAGTTAGAGATAGTGTCTCTGGAACCAGGGACTGGTTTGTCTACTATTCAATATAATAGTTTCTTCTTCTGGAACAAACATCAGGCAGGTTTGTTTACTGTCCATTATAAAACATTCAAAAGATTCAAAAGATTCAAAAAGATTTAAGTTACTTAAGTTCAGAGTTTTTCAGTGGTGAAATAAAACTTACTGCATACAGCATCACCCCCATGGGGCTTGGAAAGAAGCTCATACTGCCTTCTATGTTGTGAGTAATAAAGTCCTTTTTTTCTAACCAAGCAATCTCATGTCTTCTGTTAGTACCCATCTAACTATGGCGATTTTTTTAGCTTACAAATAGGTAAAAAATCTTAGATCTTTAGCAGTTCTTGACACTAATTGATAAATATCCAATATTTATTTGTTTTTAACAAATAAATGTGATGTTTTTAACAAACATCACTAGAAAAAGGGGATGAGGTTGTAGTCCTATTTTATGCAGAAAGCAGCCACTATGTCCCCTGACTACTGAGAGGGGACTTGGGAATAACAACCCTTCGAAGCTATGAGGAAGCTTGCTGTGTACTGGCAGAAGAAGATCAGTGCACCATGCCCCACTGTGGAGTCTGAATTTACACTATTTACATTTATACTATTTATATTACTTCATGTGAATTTCTAACTGACTAAAAAGACTGACTGGATTACCTAACGGAGATAATAGAGAGAATGGGCGAGATGCAATAAATGATAAGATTAATAGCTGAGTATTTTCCCAAAATCAAGAAAAATAAGAAACTGAAAAATGAGGGAAGCATGTTGCTCCTTACGTTCATTTAAGGCTCCTTACTCCACTTTGTCACACTGGTCATTTTTCAGTTTCTTAAACATGCTGAGCTCTTTTGCACTCCCAAGGACACCACAAGTTGTTCCTGCCTAGAATGTTATTACCTTTCCTCTTTACCATGGTAGGCTTCTTCTCATCCTTCAACCTCAGTGGCACCTCCTCTGAAAATTCTTCTGTGACCATTTTCTCTAAAATAGTCTCATTTCCCTTACCCTTCATAAAACTTCTTGTTTATTTCCATGGACTATGATTCCTGCATTGATTTATGCATCTACTTGTTTATTATGGTCTCTCATGGTAAAAGCTGAGACTCTTTCTTCAGGTTCTCCAATATATCCTGTCTTGGCCAGTTTGGACTTCTATAACAAAGTACCACAAACTGGATGGCTTATAAACAATAGAATTTTAGTTATCAACATTCTGGAGGCTGGAATTCTAAGATCAGGATGCCAGCATGGTTGGGTTCTGGTGAGGGCCTTCTTCTGGATTGCAGAATTCTTGTGTGCCCTTCATATAACAGAAGGGGTGAGAGAGCTCTCTTGGGCTCTTTTTATAAGGACATTAATCCCATTCCTGAGAAGTTCCACTGTCATGACCTAACTACCTCCCAGAGTCCTACTTCCTAACACTATCACACTAGGGATTAAGACTTCAACATATGAATTTGGAGTGGGTGGACATGCACAGTCAGACCAGTGCATATCCCCACTGCTCAGCACAATGCCTAACAGACGGCAAGCTCTCCATAAGCATTAGTTGACTGACGTAACTAGTATTACTGAAGAAAGCACTTAATCCATTTGAACATAAGATTAAATAAATATGTAATTATAGTGACAGAACTATTATGTATTTTATATAAAACTATAGAATGATTTACCCTTTAAATGAGGCCTAACAACCCTATTTAAATTGTACCCACTTACCCAAACCACACCCTCCCCACCTGAAGCATTTATTTTCTCTCTTACACTTACAACATTTTATTCACTTATTATATGTATTGTTTATTCTCTCTCTCCATCTACCAGAAGGGCCATGAGGGCAGGATTTCTTTTTCCTTTGTTCTTTTTTCTTCTCTTTGTCCTTTTTTACTCATATTAGGTGGTTAATAAATACTGTTGAATTAATGAATGGGTGAAATGTTTTCTCCTGAAAATTTTCTAGAATTTCAATTTGACTGTTTTTTATATATTCCAGCTCTCTCAAACATACTCTGTTTTCTCAAGACCATGTCTGATAACTTTAGTATCTGAATCTCCTGTGGGTCTGTTTCTATGGTCTGTTATTTCAGACATTCCTCTTCTTTCTTCATATACCCTGTTATTTTTTTTTTTTTTATCAACTACCTCATATTTTTGTGTGTATGAAAAAAACTGCAGAGGTAATTCAAAGTACTGGGCCATGTTACCATCCTCCAGAATGGGCTGATTTTTGCCTTTGGAAGGCAGTTAAGTGAGAGGCAGGTCACAGGAATTCACTTAAGGATTGAACTGATTCAAAGATGAGTTTCAGTTTTTGAGGGCTGGTCTACTCTGGACTGCCATTATTCAGAGGTAATTGCTCTTTAGGAGGTCCCAACTCTTTGTGGCATCTCTTAGTGTCCATCCTCCTTGTTAGGTCCTTAGCTCCAGATTTTTGCCTCCTAAACACCACAATATTGCCAAAAGTTCTACTCAGTTATTCAGTCTCTCAACCACCTTGCCAGGGAGGAAGTTGGATGATATAAACTACTTACCATACTGGAAGTAGATTTCCCAATATTTATAGGCTGTCTCCTACAGATCTTTGCATATAAATAACTTAGTAAGTGTTAAATAATGCATGATTAAATGCAGATTCAGCTATTGTCAATACATTTCCTTATAAAACCACTATTTTGTTATTTCTTTTTAAAATTTAAAAAAAAAATTTTTTTTAAGATAGAGACAGAGCATGAGTGGGGATGGGACAAAGAGAGAGGGAGACACAGAATCCGAAGCAGGCTCCAGGCTCTGAGCTGTCAGCACAGAGCCCGATGCGGGGCTCAAACTCACAAACCACGAGATCATGACCCAAGCCGAAGTCGGGCGCTTAACCGACTGAGCCACCCAGGCGCCCCTATTTATTATTTCCTAAATGCATAAATCAAGGTATCTATATACACCTATAAAGATAACTTACCTAACGATAAAGCTAAAATTGTTTTTTCCAGTTTGGAAAAATAAATAAGGATTATCTATCATGAAAGAATTTTGTTAAAACCAATAAAAAAATCTTTATGTCTATATGTAACATATACCATGTTTGTAATACTAGACTATGTAATGTAGAATGCATTTTTCAATGCATATTTTCTCTTAAGAGAAACTTTATGTTCAAATATGCTTACAGATTCCTATATATATGTCTCCAGTGTAGGGATACGGGATATACTGGCATTTTAAGTGTTCTGAAGTGTTATGCACTTTACAACTTCTTTTTCTTTTTTAAGCCAAGGTTTTCTTACTGTATTTGAGAACATAACTTTTTTTTTCATTTTATACTTATTGACATCCCAAAGAAGTGATTTTCCATGTGACATACATTAATTCTGTTCTGCAAGAAACTGAAAAATATAACACAGAGTCTCTACCCTCCAGAGATTTTTAGTCAGTTGGAAATAAAAACATGTTCACATTAAGTTAAACTGGAATATACAATTAAACTCACTTTACAAGAAACCTATGCAAAAGAAGTCACAAGAAGTCATGATTAAGGATAAAACTGATTATACAGTGCTTTTTGATCAAGTGTTCCTTGGTATCAGAAGACCAAACCTATGCCACGGTTTAATTTAATTAGCATTACGAATTTGGAACAATGAATATAAAGTCTTTGAGGTCAAAACTAAAGAAGAATAAGCTTTGAAAATTTCAGTGCTGAAACAATGTTATTTGCCAATCAACTAAAGGTCACAATATTTTTTATTTATTAACTTAGAAGGTTTAGGATGCTCCCTGCAATTCTAGTGCAATAAAAATAAAACCATTAAAATAGCCTTCCTTCTCTGGGTAACAAGCTCTGGACATTACAGAGTATTCCAGAATAACACACAACAGGTTTTTTTCTTGTAGATTTCTCATTAACTTTTTAAAGCCTCCTGATTTCATGGAATCACTGCAGTAAGTTCTAAATGATGTATGAAATGGGAAAGAAAATACAGGCTGTCCTTACTTCCTCCTAGGCAAAAGGCAATGGCATGCCTGGATTTTTTTTGTTTTTTGTTGGTTTTGTGTGTGTGTGTGTGTGTGTGTGTGTGTGTTGTTTTCTTTTTGTTATTTTGTTTGTTTTGTTTTGTTTTTTGCCAAATTACTGTCAGGACTGTCATCCCCTTCTATATAAAGCTTTTAAAGAAAGCACAGTCACAAAAAACATGCACTGGAGAGACACGTACAAATCAAGACTTCAGAATTCATTCAGATCACAGCATATTTCACCTGCGCTGACCTGCTACTCTTAGCTTTTATTATCCGTGCTGTTGTTGTAGTGTTCTTTCTCTCTCCCTCTGTTCCCCTGCCTTCCTCCTCTCTCCCTTTTTCTCTCTGACCTGTTTTCTAACTGATCCTCTTGCCAAGGGGCGGGACTGCAAAGCCTCTGAATCAGAAACATTAAGATTTTCCACACTAGAATCAGCACAGTGGCATCCTAGGCTATCTCTTGCACTACTAAGACCTCCACCATAGTATTTGTGATCTTAGAAATATCACTGTTATTGTCTTCCATGGAATAAAAATGTATTCTGTTTCTGTGTACGTCAGTTAGCTAATTAAAGAACTCTGGGAAACAGGAGGTTCACTAGAGCACTTTTGGACTCAAGTAGCAGAACATCCAACTAAAAGTGGGCATCTAAACAGTATGGGTTAATTTTTCACATACTAATGATAAAGAGTCTATACACATACAGCTCAGGGTTGGTTAAGTGGCTTAGCACTGATGTGATCACGATGTGATCAGGACTCCATGTCATTTCCTCTAGCCTTGAACTCATGGTCACAAAGAGCTGCAGCAGAGCAATAACATCTTCAAACGAGGTATTCTAAAGTGGGGATTAGGAGGCAGTGGTTTCTTTTCCATAAACAGACTCCATTCAAGAAGAAATAAATATTTCCTGGAAGTCTGCAGTAAACTGTGTTTCTGCCTCACTGGCCAGCACTGTATCACTTGCCTGTACCTCAGCTGCAAGGAAGATTAGGAATATAAGTATCCAGTATTTTAACCTCCATCATGCTAGATGGACTCTGCTGTCAAGTATCCAATAATATCCACCATAGAAAGGGGAGAAGGAAGTGAAGTGGTGGTGTTCCTTGTATGGACCATGCACCTGTTTGGGCAAACGTGCTACCCAATTTAACTTGTATTTGACATTAGATCCATTCTTCTCTTGGTTCCATTACGTTAAGAAAAATCTTCTTTAAAAAAATGTTATGTTTTTCCACTTTAAATAAATATGAACCTTTAACACTGTTCTTCTTGAATGAGTTTTTGGTTGGTTTTCAACCCCATCATGGCATAAATGAGAGAAAGTTAAAATCCAAATTACTCCTAAGGTCAAACCAGCAAATTGCTGGAAATTTAGGGAAAGCCAATATCTGATTGTGATTAGATCCCTAAATTGTCCATAAAACCTTAAAGTTTAGAAACACCAATAACAGGGGCACCTGGGTGACTCCGTCGGTTGGGCATCCAACGTTGACTCAGGTCACGATCTCACAGTCCATGGGTTCAAGCCCCACGTCGGGCTCTGTGCTGACAGCTCAGAGCCTGGAGCCTGCTTCGGATTCTGTGTCTCCCTCTTTCTCTGTCCCTCCCACCCCCCGGCTCAAGCTCTGTCTGTCTCAAAAATAAATAAACATTAAAAAAAATTTTAGAAACACCAATAACAATGATTGATTATAATAATTCAGGGTATTTCTAGGAGTTGTTTTTGAAAAAATCATTCATCTACGTTTTGGAAATAGCACTGATAGAATAGTCCTGTTATATTTGGAGACACAATTTCATAGAAGCATATTAATCCATATTTGTTGCTTATCCATGTTACTGAATAAGAGAGATTATCAACCCTCTTTATGCCTGAATCTAGAAAAAGTCAATTGACACTGAAAACCAGAGGGTGTTCCCAAAGCAAAATGTAGGTGAGAACCTCATCTTTTATTTTTTTCTTTGTACTTCCTTGTTCAGCTGTTCAGTAAAAAGTCATTGAGTTCTTGCAGTGTGTAATTGGTTTATCTCAATTGTTTCATGAAACTTAGCAGACAAACATAAAGCTCTGGTCAGTTTGGCCCAAGGTCATATAGCTAATAACTACTGGAGATTCAAAGCCAAGATACATGATACTGAGCCCAACATTCTTTTGACTCTGCAACAACTGGCTTTCTTTACAAGAGCTATTTAAAATATAATCTATGTGACTAACCTGGGAGGAGAAAACAACAACAACAACAACAAAAACTATTCTAATTATTCTATATGGTTACTTGGTGTACTGAAACAATTCACAGAATTCAAGATAAATGGTCAGAAATGCACATTTTCAGTGACAACATATGTTTACTAATATATTCCTTGAAGACTATGCTCTTAAGTCCAGAAAACAGGGTAAATCCTCTTTGATTTGTGATTTTAGTTATGTGAGTACATGTCATATAATATATATATATATATATATATATATATATATATATATATACACACACACAGAAAAATAATTAAAATATCAAAATTCCCTTTTGATCTATAAGAATTAAATTAGTAGCCAATCCTTTTTAAGTTTCTATTTTAATCATGGTGAGTAATACATTTAATTAAATGTAATTGTTTTCCTCAATTTTGTGCTATGGATAATTTAAATCTTCATTTAAATGTTAATTGCCAGTAACATCAGGGAAAATCCTTTATAATTCAATTTTATTCAGTCTTAATTTTATAAAATCCAGGATATTTGTTTTGTTATAAAGTATGATGGAACATAATGATTATGAGAAGGTGAAAATGAATATAAATTTCTGCAATAGTCTCCAAACAATTTTGCATAGTGATTCCAAACGAGTCAAATACACTGTTTTCATGTTAGTTTCAGCAAATGGAGCTTGAAATTCACAGACAGTTGCAGTGAAGCTGCAAAACTCTTCTTCATTCAAAAGAGGAAATGATTACCTTCTGGTCTTTTCATTAGTTATCAGCAAGTTGCTACAATTAGATTAGGAATGGCTGAAGACCTTATTTTCCATTTCATTCTGTGTTACATTATCTATGCAGTGCATATTGTGTATTTAATAGAAGTTTAGGGAAAAAAGGTTAAATAGATTTATAATTTTGATGGTCTCAGTAAAAAAACAACACCACAGTTTGCCTGGTCAGAATGAAAATCAATTTATGAGTATTAAAATGCAAACTGCATTCATTTTCAAGCAGAACTATTGCTAGGCCTTCCTTAGGGAGGCGCTGGCCTACCCTTTTCACAGGTGTCTCCAGGCTGCCTAAAAAAAGACATTGTTCCTAGAATATGAACAGTTCTAAAATCTCATGTAGAGCCAGCTGGTTCTTTCAGCATTAGTAAAGAGGTCTCATTGATTTAATATTTGTGCCACAGAGACATGGGTTCAAATACCTAGTGAAGGCTAGTCATCAGTATTAATTATCACATGAATTACATGTGGTATATTGATTGCATCAGTGATGCCTTCAACCTGTCCTGCCCCCATGCCCTTTGTCATGTGATTTTGCACTTTCTCCCTGTCCCTTGATTTTAGTTGGCTATGCAGCTAGCATTGAAAAGAGATGCTAACAGATGATATATAAACTGAAATTTTTAAAAAGTGCTCACGTATTTCCACTTGTGCTATTACACCTTTATCACTGTCATGAGAACATGCCCAGGATGGCCTGCTGGAACATGAAAAATGCATGGCCCAGTGACTCCTAGTGTCCCAGCCAATAGTCAATGAATGCCAGACGTGTGCCTGATCCCAGCTGAGACCATAAGAATCACCCAGGCAATTTCAGCCTTAATCACTGGCCTGCAAACCTGTGAACTAAATAAATCTTATTGTCTTAAGCCATTACATTTTGGAATGCTTGGTTATGCAGTATCACTGGGGCGGTAGGTAACTTACATGCTATAATAAGTACTATTTCATACTAGGATATAATAATGGAGATTATTAGTTAATGTTAGTGCCTTCTTGGCTGGTGGGGGAGGAATAGAAAGAAGGAAAAAATAGGGAAATTTATTTGTTCTACACAGCAAAAATACTAGTATTTATTCTCATTTATTGGGTATAGAATAAGAACAGCTCCATTGTGTCTTATCTCTGTAATATAGAAAAACATAGTAACTACAAATTGTAAGTGCTAAGACTGGATGAGCTGAGGCAGAGTCAGGGCTGAGGTAAAGGCCAAGAGTTGAGAAGAAAAGTAAGAGAGATACACTACCCGTGACATAACAACCCTGTAGGCAGATCTGATTATTTTTCTGTTAAATGAGTAAGTTAGACCAAAAATATGGCTTGTCAATAGGGCTGCCAGATTTGACAAATAAAAACACAGGGTGCCCAGTGAAATTTGAATTTCAGATAAACAAATAACAATCTATTATAAGTATGTACCATATATTAGACATGTTGTGTATTCTCCAGGCATCGAGATTTCCAGGGAAAAGATCTGAAAAATGGAGAACTCATTTATTTTTGGGGGTTTAATTTTTTGTTTTTCCATTTAGTTGTTTTTTTTTTTTTTAAGTTTATTTGAGACAGAGGGAAAGAGAGGGAGAGAGGGAGAGTGGGGCAGAGAGACCCAATTCCAAACAGGCTTCATGCTGTCAGTGTACAGCCCGATGTTGGGCTCAGTCCCACTAATCGTGAGATCATGACCTGAGCCAAAATCGACAGTAGGACCCTTAACCAACTGAGCCACCCAGGCGCCCCATCCATTTAGTTTTAAATAGAACTTCACCTCTCTGTTTCTGGTATTTATTTTCTGGTTAGAGGTCTAAGGAATAAAGTTCAAAAGTACCTTCTCTGCCATGTTCTATAGAACAAGTGATCTACTGTTACTATGTGTGAAGGCAGAATTTAACACAGAATGTGGATCTGATAGAAAAACCTAAGTTTTCATCCATTTATGACATTTGTGAGTTCGCCCATAAACACCATGACAACAAGGCACCCTCGGGGCTGAAATAGTGAGTATCCTTTAGCTAAGAGCTGATTTAGCTTTACATGTGGCCCATCCCCAAATACTTTACATAACTATTTTTTCTCAAAATTATACTGTCCTTGTTTTTAAAAAGATAAAATAGGATCATTATAAAATAAATCTGAAGACAGTAAAAAATTAAGTTAAAAATTGAAAGTAACACAAATTCCTACCCCCAGACATAATAGCTTAGAATTTGGGTAAGAATTCTTTAACTTTTCTATGTATACAGATAAAGATATAGATAGATAGATAGATAGATAGATAGATAGATAGATAGATATGGTGTTTTTCCCCTCTCAGAAATAGAACAATATTATAAATGCTGCTTGGTAACCTGTTAGTCTTACTTAATATATTGTGGACTTATTTAATTGTCAATAAGCACACATTTACGCCCTTGTCTTAATGGTGACAGTCAGTAAGCCAACAATATTTATTGAGTTCCTACTAAATTCAAGACATACTGTACTTCATTGCACATATACCCCATGATAGATTTAACCAATTCCTATAGTCAGGCATTTTATGTTGTTTATTATTTATTCACTACTATAATCAAGCCTACAACAAATATCCTTATAAGCCTACAATTCAACTGAAGGAAGCAAAAGTGTCCAGACACACTAGAGAAGAGACATCTTTGGAAATATTCTGATGGTACTGGGGCAAACTGCATGCACATTTCCAAAGTTATGCATATCTTTAGATATAGGATCGATAGTCCATAAAAAGACTAGTCAATCGGTGAGACATTCAGCTTTCTCCTCTTCACTATTCCTGACACCTTTTCCTGCTTTTGGTATAGTATAGGCATAATTACACTCCCATGAGAAAGCAACCAAGAGGGAGGCAGAAAAACTCAAAAAACCAGTCTCATAGGGTTATTCACACCAGCGCTTAGGCATACACATTGTTTCATCCATTAAATATTTGCTGAATGCCAACTATGTGCCAAGCCACATTCTGGGTATAGCATACAATGAGGACAGGATGGCTCCTTCCAAATATCCTATGGTGTGACCAGAGGTACTTTGTTTACCACTTCCAAAAAGTGCATACTTCAACCATTAGAGTAGATGAGGACTGCCTATTTCCTCACTCTCTAATGCCAAGTATACATTCTGTGCCATTTTAGCACAATAACATCCTTATAAAATGCTATAGTGACAAGTAGTTGTAGGTTAACTTAAAATGTTAATATAAAACAAGGAATCCTAAACATAATTCAGGAGTCTCTTAAACCCTTACATTTATTTAAAATAGATTAAGGTGCATTGATTCCCAATATTTTGATGTATGGTCAAAGCCTTCTCTATTTGAGGCATATGTCTATCAAAGCACACTTTTCAAGTGAATCACAAACACACTTCAGAGCACTCCCCTGGACTTGCTGCAGAATAAGTAGTCCCAAATAATACAAGCTCAAATATTTACTTAGGCATAAGGGTCATCTTCAGTGGGGAAAGAGGAAACTAGAAACACACTCTAGGCAAAGTATAAAAAGGTAACGTCTATGTAAAACTGTAAGGCTAGTCATAAAATCGGTTGAAAGCTGGATGAGTCTGCTTTTGCTTCAATCATAATGTGAAACAACACAAAGTTTGTTGTTGAACACAAATTCAGTGGCTTGAACAACACATCGTTAACTCCCCCTCATTACAGCTCTGTGGGTTAGCTGCAACTCAGCTTCAACTGGGCCCAGCTTAGCCAGACACACCACCTGACTCCAGGATTCTGGTCAGACTCAGGTTTCCTCCATGTGTCTCTCATTTTAAGATTCAGGCTGAAGGAATAGCTTCATCCTGGAATGTGATCTTCTTGTAGTAGATGTCAGAGGCCCAGGAGGGCTCCCAGAAATTAGCCATGACTCATAAAGGCTTAGCTAAGAATGGACACAGTGTCACTTCTATCAACTTTCTAATGGGTAAGTCACATGGGCAAGTCCAGTGTCAGTGGGGAGGAGAGATACACTTTTCTAGAAAAGGGAAGAGGTGTGGTGAGTAGTCACTGAACACAATCAGTCACCCTCATTATCAACTGTGCAAGTTAAAAACTGACATCAAAGATGGACCAATTAATCAGACAAATTAGTACAGACCTCTAACAACAAAGTGCTGCTTCAAACAGGCTAAACATAAATTGCTGAAGTGTGTTATGAAGAATGCTAGATGTCGTAATTTTGACTTCTATCAAGATTGGAAGCTTTTTTTTTTTTCCTTTTTCAGGTATGTGATTGGATTTTCTTGCAGAAACCACTCCTATAAACCATTTTTCTACTCCATTAAGTGCAGAGAAAATCTAAAGGACATGGAATGCAGTCTTCCAGATTCTTACTACTTCCTTTTCTCTTACAGTTATCTCACCTATATCAATACCATTTTTTTCTCCTAACTCATTTTTAGTGAGACTATTTTTTTTTTAAGTTTTTAATGTTTATTTATTTTTGAGAGAGAGAGAGAGAGAGAGAGAGCATGCATGTGCAAGCAGGGGAGGGTCAGAGAGAGAGGGAGACACAGAATCTGAAACAGGCTCCAGGCTCTGAGTGGTCAGCACAGAGCCCGACGCGGGGCTCGAACTCATAAGCTGTGAGATCATGACCTGAGCCGATGTTGGACGCTTAACCGACTGAGCCACCCAGGCACCCCATGTCCTTCCCATTAATTAATTGTTATGTTTTACAATAGAAATAGAGGAGGTTAATCAGGTGAGCCAATTCAGTAGAGAACATCTACTGTTGATTTAATTTTCATGTCTCTGAGTCAAATATTTTTTTCAAATATGTATTAGCCACATATATTTTCCCAAGGAATTTGTTCTCTTACTTGTAAATATGAAATCATACTTTTTATAATTAAGCAATTCATAGCAATATTACATATCAGGCTAAGGGAATGAATTTAATGAGCTTCAAAGGCAAGAAATGTATTAGAAAGTAATACTCATAATTCAATTATCAACATACTAGTTACAAAGGATAATGTTTTGTACCTAAATATATACTCAGATTGAGTATTATTATGTGGTGGATGTCCTGACTTGCATATAAATTTTGGATTTTATGTAAATAAGCTTTTATTCATGTCAGTTAACATTAATATACATTAGGCATTTGATGAAGAAAAGAACACTACTCACCAACAGGAAAGTTTCTTCAAGAAATCCCCAGCTCTTTAGTTGCTTGCCTCTTTCCCTCTATCTAAATAAGTTATTCTTTCCTTTTTCTCTAAGGATCAATTGTTGAAATCAACACTTCTTTCATTTTGATGGAGCTATGTCAAAAATAAATGTCAAGAAGGAGCACCTGGGTGGTTCACTTGGTTCAGCGTCCGATTTTGGCTCAGGTCATAATCTTGTGGTTCGTGAGTTCAAGCCCTGTGTCAGGCTCTGTGCTGACAACTCAGAGCCTGGAGCCTGCTTTGGATTCTGTGTCTTCCTCTCTCTCTGCCCTTCCCCCGCTTGCAGTTGGTCTCTATTTAAAAAATAAACACTTAAAAAATTATTTAAAAATAAATAAATAAAAGTCAAGAAGAACTGTGGAGATATGCTTGAATCAAGAATCCACATGCAAGGCTATTCTGAAAGGTAGTAACTATTCCCTCTCAAAGAGGGAAGCAAGTGGCAGGTGTGAAAATTCTGCCAAGTTACGTTACTTTATCCAAGCTCCATCTAACTTTTCTTAATGGTAGGTAGCAAAATTGAGCTTCCAATTCAACATAAATTTCTCTGGGATAAGAACTGGAAAAGACAAGCTACAGTCTCAAGCTATTTATGATGATCAGATTTGATGGGTTTAGGTCAGCCTAAATACATTTCTATTTCACCTCTCATAGATTATTTTGTTCACCGCATTACTGAAACCTGAGACACTCACAGCCCTTGTATTAAAATGGGTGCAACAAGGTTCAGGATCCAGAAAATAAAAGGTCTGCAGTTTCAAGATGGGTTGCATATCTTTACAATGAGTGGAAAGGTAGTTAATAACAGATCTAATTGAGAAATACAGTTTTTGTTGCTAGAGGACTGTGTATGACTGACTGTTTTTCTTCTTTGTATTTATCACAGGCAATTGAACCTAGTGAATGAAAGGAAATTAAGTTAAGGAGAAAAAAAATCGGTTCCAAGTAAAGCTTACGAAGCAATTTCTACCCATGAAGTAATTAAGGAATGAAATGAGTTTCTACGTTAGCTCTTGACACAAAGTCATTTTAATAAGAAGTCCTCTTGGGAAAAGTATTCAAAGTAATCTGCCTCAATGGTCAAGCAGTAGCTGATTTCGAAGTTATGGAAATACAGTCCTTTACAGGAAAGGTGTCTTCTTGCTCAACAAGGTATTAAACAAGGTCATTTCTTTCATTGTAATGACCCAAACCATTCCAGAAGAAAACAGAAGAAAGATATTAAGGGATTTTAGAACTGCTTTGGTGATCTTTTATGTTTTTGCTGCATGCGTGCTGTATTAAAAAATAATTAAACAAATAGAAGCATAAAAAAGACAAGGAGGAGAGGGATTCACCAAACATGCCCATGCTTGGGTACACTGTACATATCCCTCTCAGGGATAATCACTGTCCCCTCGGGATACAGTTCTGTGAATTTCTTGAAACGAAAAGTGTTCTACTGTTAGGGAAGCCACATGCCTCTTACCCTCCTCCAGGAGTACTTCCTGGAGAGACCACCCTGGATTCTTTAAGAAAGCCAGTCACCAGGCTAAGGAATCTCTTGACCCAGGCTAAATGTTTAAATAACAGCATCTAAAAGAGAAAGTTTTCCTTTCAATGTCCTCTGTGGAAGCTTAATGATATGTGACTTTGTTATCACTGCATTGCAATAAAAATCAAATCAGTGTCCAATGTTGCCTAGCAGTAAAGAAATTTCAAGCAATAATCCTTTGCCAAAAAAAATTACTTCTCTTTCTCTTTGTCTTCTTCAGTTTGTGTTAATTACATCTATCTTGATTGTCTGGTTGGCATCTACTTACGTTCCAGAATAAATCACTTTATGTCCAGTGTATTTTGAGTTTTTTCTGCAAATTATCTGCCAACCATTATCTCTTCATAGTGTTAGTTTAGAATTCTGTGAAAATATGATGCTGTAAGTGAGTTATTTAGGTCTCTGTTCTCATCACTTGTATTCTCTGTCCCACCCAATCTTCAGGATAATTTTTTTTCCCTGAAACTGAGGTCTTTAGACCCTTTAGGTATCCAAAGACATATTCTATGATTTAGGAAAATCTCTACAAGACCTGTGTATTCACTTTGATGATTACGTTTTAAAATATTATATAAAAGTAGAGTCTAGATTGTCTAGATGACAAATTTAAAAACAAGTACAGATCCACAATTTAGGTGTCCATATTTCCCTTTACATTTATGACTGGCCTAAAGGAGCAGGTTCTAGCTTGGCCCCAACTGTGTTAGTAAACATTTGATTGATATTAAGAAGACATAAACTGGTGTTAAAATAGCATTTGTCAGCCTGCATCCATGTTTGTCCTCATGTTGATTTTTTAAGCAGTAATAGTCATCAAGTATTCTTTGCAAAAGTAATTCTTTTTTTTTTTTTAACTTTTTAACGTTTATTTATTTTTGAGACAGAGAGAGACACAGCATGAACGGGGGAGGGGCAGACAGAGAGGGAGACACAGAATCCGAAGCAGGCTCCAGGCTCTGAGCCATCAGCCCAGAGCCTGACACGGGGCTTGAACTCACGACCGTGAGATCGTGACCTGAGCTGAAGTCGGATGCTTAACCAACTGAGCCACCCAGGCGCCCCTGCAAAAGTAATTCTTAACTGAAAGACATTTTTAGAGACTACGACTAGTTATTTAATACATTGAGACTAATTTGCCATCATAAAAAGGATATCAGCAAACAATGATATGGTATGATTTGTGCTAGTCTGGATAGAGGAAGGGCATATTACCTAATCAAAAAGGAAGGCAATGGCCAGAGAAGATCACTGGAGTTTAGGCATGAAAAGCCATTAGGAGTTAGCACATGTAGCAGTATTGGGGTGAAGTCTGTGCAAAGGAAACACCCATGCAAAGATATGGATGTAGGAGAGCATGCCATTTACATAACAGTTTATGCATTTTAAAAATAACTTAAATGATTAATTGGTATATCATCCAACAACCGTGTGATGTAGGTAGTAAGTCTGTTACTATCCTTTTACATATGGAGAAATTACTATGCAGAGAAGTTAAGTGACTTAACTTGGCTCACATACCGAAGAAGTAACAGGAGTGGAACCTGAAATGATGAGATTACTATTTTAGTGAACATTTTTAGTAAACCATAGTTTTCCACTTCAGTACTTGAGTTGGTTTGAAGAGCATTCTGTTTCCCTAGTTTATCTCTGTCCTGGTTACCATCCAACCATGTAATGGGCACTATTAGGTAAGCAATTACACAAACCCAGATGCTTTGTGAATTAAAAACCTGTTGAAAAGTTAATGATGAGTGAAATCCAAAAGACCAATATATATCTAGAGTATGTTCTGTTCCAGCAACTTTAGGAAGACTGGGCTGGCCAATGCAGATGCATGGAATCCCGTTTCCAGAATAAACTTAGATCAGCTTCCATTTCATCTGTTCTGGTGTGCTTGGTGATTTGGCCACTCCTTGTCTGTGGTTATTCCTTGTTCTCTTCTCCAATACCTCTGATTTAGAAGAACTTTTGTATGCTCACTTTCCGTCTTGAACTTGATGTTCTTTCTTACATTTCGGTATGTATTGGCTCTCTGGCCTTTTGCACAATGACTCTAGGAAGCTAAATGGTTTGGTTTGCTTCCTGTTAGGACTGAGTCATCAAAGATGTTACTTATATAATAAAAAATAAGTAGAGGGACCTACATAGGCATAACACACTGAACTCTCTTTTGGGAAACACAAATACCTGTTTGCTAGTTAGTTTTAAGTCTTGCTCAAAAGACTACTCCTCTCATTTTTATCATTCTTGGTGTTACCCATTTTAGTGGATTTCTCACAAATCAGCCTGAGTTCTCATCCTGTATCCACCTCAAAAATAGGAGCGCCTGGGTGGCTCAGTCAGTAAGCTTCGTACTCTTGGTTTTGGCTCAGGTCATGATCTCACAGTTCCTGAAATTGAGCCCTGCATCAGGCTCTGCACTGACAGCACAGAGTCTGCTTGGGATTCTCTCCCTCTCTCTCTCTCTGCCTGTCCCCTGCTCATGCATGTTTTCTCTCTCTCTCTCTCTCTCTCAAAATAAATAAACTTAAAAAAAAAACATACTCAGCACTTTGTAAACCAAATTATCTAAAAATTTTTTAAAAAGTCAACAAAAGCTTCACTTTATGAAACTTTAGTGTTATAGGTATTCTATAAAATGTATGGAGAGAAATGGAAGATTCAAATAAGTGAAAAGGAAAGAAAGAGAAGAAAGGAAGGAAGGGAGGGAAGGAGGATACAAAATGTCTGAGTAAATATACTTATTCCTTCCACAAAGTTCCTCACTGGTGGCCAGTCATGTATTCAATCCCTCTTCTTTCTCTTTTTCACGTTTCCCTACATCTTTTCAAATGCCTTCTACTGCCCAGAAACTTCTTAGACAGCAACAGTCATGATCCTGGGGACTTTGTGCTCCTAGAAGCTTCCCTCCAAAATACTGATTTATAGAACGAATCTATCAGAGTATGTAGAGTCACAGGGATGTCAGCAGCAGTGGAGGTGGCTTTCTAAGAAACAGAATAATGTTCTACATTCTCACATTGATATAGAGGGCAAAACTAATTGCATTTTCAGATTTTAGAACTGCCTTTTGATACTATATAAACAATCTTCTTGATATTTTAATTAACTCATACTAGGCTTTTATATAAGAGAATTCAGATTTAATAATAACAAATTATCCATTGCCTAGCCAACGCAATAGAACGCAGATGGAAATAAGGTCATGTATCAAGAACCAAAGACTTTGCTGATAAGAATCCTTCACACATTCAGAGTGCTTTTATAAACATTAGGGAATTTGGTCCTCAAAGTAAGCCTCGAGGTATGGGCCAGGTGCTTTCTATCTATTTTACTGCTGAGAAAGTTTTACTGAGGTTAAAAAACTAGTGTGTGGTAAAGTCGCAGATGCTATTGGTGTGACAGTCTCCAATAGTCATTATTAATGCTCATGACCAGGTATTTCTGGCTTTCCTCCTTCTGGACACAGTGGTTGAAGAAACAGAAAGGCATTTTCTCTAGTGGTCCAAGCTAAGAATGAAACAGTGACAGTTGAGAGATAAATAGGACACCTATAAGAAGAAAACGGATGATGATGAGACAAATGTAGGATATGACTCAGGAGGACTCTAGAAACTTCAGTATTCTTTCCTTCTTATCTCTTCTCCTAACTAGGTAAAAATAGAGACAGCTATGAAGCCAATAAAAATTGGCAGTTTGTGAACTGTCTAAGCTTGTTCTATTTGCGTACAGATTCTGTGCTGATTATAAACTGTTTTTCCTATGAGTTCTTTCAAGAATAGTGAGTTTTCCAAGACAAAGTGGGTAGTGGCAATTCTAAGTAAAGTAAGAAGACTTAAAAAAAAAAAACAAAAACGTGATTTGAGGCTTCATGATGGAATTTTGTCTTCACCATGTTTTCCAATGCTAACTCAGGGTGCAGACAGATTGAGTGGCCACTCAGTTTTTGTAATTTGAGGGGGTAACTAAAGTCCTGTCTGCCTTCTCAAATATAAAATGGTTTGTCCTTTTCTCTCCATTATTTCTTTTACAAATAAGCTTCTTAAAAATTCATTCTACAATGAAAATTGCAACTAACAAGGAATTTTCCTCTGCTGGCATTCTTCAGGAATAGACATTTTTACCCATGGGTAAGTTGAACACAGCACAAATTTTTCTAGATTATTGTTTGTTAAACCTTAATATTTATATGATCACTGGGAGATCTTGTTAAAATGTAGATTCTGATTCTGTAAGTGTGGGATAGGGCTTGAGATTCCACATTTCTAACAGTCTCCCAGGTGATGCTGATGCTCGCTCTTGGTTAAGGTTAACTTATTAAGTAGCAAGGTTCAGATGAGGACAAAATCTCAGACTGGTTAAGTAGGTAACTAAACTTGCACAGAATCATACTTAGTGGTAAAACCCTGAATGGAAGACAAGTCTGACTCTATAGCCTGTGTTCTTGGTCAATAATTTAATCCCCCCATACAGATAGGTGCAGATAGACTGATCATTCTCTGAGAAGAAAGATGATAGCATAGCATGAGGACAATGTGTTGCTAAGCCGGGGGGGGGGGGGGGGGGGAAGACATGTCAGTTGTCACTCATCTTGGGAAGTATGTATTTTAAGTTTAGAAACTTTAACATTAGATAGTTTCAGCCTTACAGAACACTAGTTGTTTTCATGGCTTCATGCATGAAGTCCCACCATTGCCCCATTGATGAGAGACAATAAAAGATTACTTAACACATGGCATCACCATTTGATGCCAACACAGCACAGTGTCTATGACATAAAGTCCCAGCACAGGAGAACCCAAGAAAAACATTTAATGAGGCTCTTGACCTGGGAATTGAGAACCTCAGTGTCAGGTGCTACTCAGCGAGTCTCATACAGAAAATTGCTTCTATGGTGCATGAACATAATGAAGCTTGGGTGCAAGCCCACTTGGAATTCTCTGTGACTCATTTTGTGTTTAACGACTGCTATTCTGCAGCAGTGGATACATTAGGCAGAAAACAGAAGCAATTGTTAAAATGATACAACAGTGACAGGAAAAAAAATCTCAGCAAATCTCAAACCTAGCCAAGATAATAGCACCCCAGGATAGGAAACCTTCTAACATGGAGAGAGAGAAACTCTGAAAGAAAACAGAGATCACCCAAAGGAGGAACCAAAGATTACCACTGCTGCTTAACAATGTTAAGGCAAAGCCTTAACTTCTCAGTCTTAAGAGAACTGCTTAAGAACTGCTTAGCAGTTCAGATGATGCTATGCCCTGGATCTGTCCACACCTGTGTCACCCAAAATTCCATCACCTTCCCATACCAACCCATGTCACTTCTCATTCTTTTTCCTGGTCTTATTCCCATTCTTCCGTCTAAAGTAAAAATATTAATTTTTTCTTCAAGGCCAGCAGAATGCCATAAAGCTGTTTCTGATTTCATTTCTCTCCAATGCCTCCACCTGGTCCAAGCTGTAGGCACCCCAGTGGATGATGGCAAGAGCCTTCTAATTTTTTCCCCTGCTTTAACACTTGCCCTCTGTGTGATCACTTCTGCACGGAGCAATAATACTTTTTAAATGTAAATTAGGCCATGCCAATCCCTCTTCTTAAAACCCTCCTGTGGCCTTCATCAGACTTCTCCCATTGCACTCTGCAGCATCTCAGTCCCAGCTGCATATGAGAATCTCCTGTAGAGCTTTTGCAAGATAGCCCCGCCTGGGCCCCATGCCAAGACCAATAATGTAGGATGTGCCACTGGCCTGGCGATTCTCAGTACAGCCAGGTTTGCAAGCCTCTGTTCTACGTGGTCTGTCCCGTGCCAACTCTGGATTCTAGAGTACCCATTCTTCCTGATTTTGTATTGCTCTCTCCATGTCATCATTTAGCCTCAACCGGCTTTGGAGGCTGTCTCTGATTACACCTTTCTTGGGCCCTCTCTGATTACAGCATCCTCAAGCACTATCCTCTGCTTGAACTTACTCAGTTTACTCATGTTGTAACCTGCACCGTCCTACCTGAAAATAAGCTCTGATGTCTCGTTCACTGTGCCTGGTCCAGTATGAACAACTCATTCAGTAAACATTTACGAAAAAGTATTGAATGAACTCCCCAGGCAGAACTAATCACTTCCTCTTCTGTATCCTCCAAGCACTTGAGAGATTTCTTCATTAAATTACATGCCCCGTATTTTCTCCAGTTGCATCTGTGTCTGCTTCCTCTCTACACTAAGAGCTACTTGAGTATGGGAGCAACGTCTTATTCAACTTTCTATTTCTATTCCTAGCATTGCATTTACTATCATAGGTGCTTAATAAAACTAAGATATTACCTTCCATTATTAAAATCAGATATATCTAAGTAGTGGCATACCAAGGCTGGTACAGTCCATTCTGGCTCATCAATAACCTCAACAATCATTTAGAAATTAGGCCATTTTTTGGAGGGGAATTTTAACCACACACATTATTTAGAATTGCAGGCACATGGTGATAATAAAAAGCAGGTGGACTCTTAGTGAAGTTTATTATTGATTTTTAATTGTCTAGAATGTATCCCCTTGACACCTGCACTCCAGGCTGACCACTATCCCTGTCTTGCTTTAGGTACATCACTGTTTATAAGAAGTGCAAAAATTCTAATAGGTAACCACTGTCCTCTTCTATCAAAGTCTCAGACAATTAAGAGTGAAGGCTCAAGGTAGAGGAGTCCTCTTGGCTAAGCCTTAACAAACAATTACATATTTCATGTAAACCTGAGACTCTGGTAAACCACCATGAAGCTAATTACCTATCTGCTATAATCCTGCAGACGTTGGCATGGTGAAGATGCAGAGAAGCCCAACTGTGCAAGAATACAATAATATAATTTGCTGTATTACATTTAAAGAAATTGCCCAGTCATTTTATATGCATATGATTACATTTATTTTATTGGGTATTCTTTTTTGGTTTTTGTTAGAGAAGTAATACAATGCTTGTTGTCATAAGACAACAACATGAAGGTGCAAAAAAATTAACAATCTCTTCCTTACCCCTCCAGTCTAACTCCAATAACCCCAAAGCAACCTATATTAATTTGCAATATAGCATATAACCTCTATACCTTGTTCTGTGATTATTAACCACAGATAGAAATTAGTACAGATAGATAGAAGAAACACAGATTCTATCTATGGATAGGACATATACACATATACATATTTATACATAAATATATATATTTCATGTTTTTATAAAAACTGGGTCATCTCATACACTTTTCTACAAAACTTGCTTTCTTTCAACAGTATTAACGTATTCTTCCCTCTGGGTTAGTACATATTGATATAACTCATTCCTTTAAACTTATAAATGCATTCATTCATCATATATTTATTATAACTGTCTACACACATTTGCTTTAGACACTCAGGTGAACAAAACAAAATCTTGGTTTCATGGAATGTGCATTCTAATGGGGAGACCGACAATAAATGCAAGTAAAGAACTGAGATAATAACATGTCACAGGGTAGTAAGTGTGGAGAACAAAAACAGGGGACTCTAGAGAAAAGGTGAATGGGAGAGGCTTACTGGTTTTCATAAGAGGTCAGGGAAAGGTGTGTAACCCAAGAACTGCAGTGAGTGAGTGAGATGTGCATCTATCTCTGGCAAGACTTTCCAGGCAGGGAAGACAACAAATACAAAGAATACTGCCAAAAATATTCTAATACAAATGCTCTTATGTACTAAGGCTTCTTGAATCACTGGTCAAGAGAAATACACATAAAACAACACACTTTAGGGGCGCCTGGGTGGCTCAGTCAGTTAAGCGTCCAACTTTGGCTCAGGTCATGATCTCGCGGTCCATGAGTTCAAGCCCCGCGTCAGGCTCTGTGCTGACCACTCAGAGCCTGGAGCCTGTTTCAGATTCTGTGTCTCCCTCTCTCTCTGGCCCTCCCCCGTTCATGCTGTCTCTCTCTGTCTCAAAAATAAAATAAAAGTTAAAAAAAAAATTTAAAAAAAACCACAACACACTTTAGATCACTTTTGCAACAATATCCTATCAGCAATATATAAGGATGTTTGTTTTCACCACAAACTGATCAGCACTAGATAGAAGCAATCATTTTACATTTTGCTAAATTACTGTTTTGATTTTCATTTCTCTGATTAGTGATAGTAGGCAGCTTTTCATATGTTTTGGCTAATAACAGATTCTCAGTTTGAGGTCTCTGAAATATTTATGTTACCGTTGTTATTGTCTAACCCTGGATCCCTGGCACAGAGAGCAAAGCAGGAAAGCACCACCCAAGTGATGAAGTTGAGTGCAGGAAGGATAGAACTGCTCCTGGAGCAGTGGAAGTCCAGCTTCCCAACATACCTAGGTAGGCAGAGGCCAACCAGGAAGACAAGCTATCTAGAGATAGCACTGCCTAACTTTCTGGGTTGAATTGGTTTTGGAGATGAACAAGGCAACTGGATGGCAGATGGATGCTTTATGTAAAATTGTATTTAAAGGAAGAAAGAGGACAGGGAATGATACCCTTCAGCTCTGATGGTCTATGCTCTAGCACTATCCCCTCCAAGTAAGGGTGGCTCCTGGACTATTTTAAGTACTATCAGCACCCAGGTGCATTCACTAGCCCATACTATTATATACTGGCCCATAAAGTATCAAATAATTATCCTTTCCAACATGAGTTTCTGAATTGAATTAAATAATACTGAGATCTTAATGTAGTCTAACATATTCATGTTTTGGTTAATAACTCAGGACAAAAGATTTAAGTCTATAAGATTAGCCCAGGCCAAGTGGGGCCAGATCTGGAAATGGACATGCCAACTAAAATTTAATTGGAATCAAGCTGCACTTCCAAATTGGCTTCCATGGCTACTTCGAAAACCCCAGAATCTGGTCAAAAACACATGTACGCTGTTGCATATGCAAACCCCCCTCCTCTTGGGTATTCCCAATGCACATTTGCATTTTAGAGACATGAGCAGTTCCAACAAAGAAACTTGTTCAACTTCGTTAAATGATTTTTAAAAATTATTAATGTAGTGAACATGTTTTTGTCTAAGTGTTTTGTTTTTAAATTAGGAAGTACCACAACATAGAGTATGAATTCCAGAATGTGCCGATAATTTTGCATTCTGTATTGTCACAGAGGTCCTTATTTAATAAGCTGAATTCAAGAACAATTTTGTTTCTGTATGAACAGATAGCATACTGATTTTTAAATATGCATGAAAACTTTTAACTCCTTTGGGCCCAAGGAATTCAGCGTGACTCATCTTAATACCAGTGCTTTCAGTTAAGAGTACTTATTATGATGCTGTGTTGTGTTAAATTAATTATGGATAATATGATTTAATCCTCATGAGGACCTATACTGCCATTCCCATTTGACAGATGTTAAAGTTGAGGTTTAGAGAAGTTAAGTACATTGCTTAAGTTTCCAGAGCTAATATGTTTAAGGTCACAATTTTTTATCCTGATGGTCTAACTATAGAATTTTAAGTGCTATAAATATTGTCTTACTAGATCCTAGGATTTAGCAGCCTATTTTAACAACTGCTTGGAAAATAGCAGTGACTAGAGCTGTCATTGGCATTAAAGTACTTCAGTAAGAAGAAAAACTATTAATTTAAAAAGCATGTGGAACATGCCTATCGGGAATCTAAAAACTTGTCACATTCAGCAAGTGGATGGGTAGGAAAGTCAGAATTTAGCATCAGAGAAACCAAAAAGAACATGATCTCAAAATGAAGGTCCATCTTTCAAATTTAATAAAATTAGCCTTGGCAAAATGTTTCTAAACACTATTCTTTTTCCAACAACCAGTAAAAAGGTCATGGTTTAAGATAGTACATTTGATTCACAAGGACAAAACCAGCACTTAGTGGCTACAAGTAGGACATCAGCGGCACTTGGTCCCAAGAATAAAAAGAAACCCAATCACCAAAAGTGGAGCTGCAGATTCAGTCAGTGGCAAAGCTTAGTTGACGCTGACTAGTAAACACTCACTTAGTCTTCTTAAATTCTACTCTTCCCAACTTCACTCCCTGACAACAGTAGCAACAATAACACCTGCACGCCAGAAGAATTCATCCCAGCAGACAAATCAATTCAAATGACCATCAGCTGTTTAAAAAAAAATTCTAACTCTCCTATATGCTTTCTTATTTATCTGAACCCCTTTCAGAATCTCTCTGAGCCTCTGGGACATGTTCCATGCCTTCTTGCCTTCCAATACCAGTGTTCCATCTTGTTTAGGCTTATCTAATAAATGGAATCTCCACACACCTTTTCTGAGCAACTAACAACAGATTCCAAGGTGACCTGACCAGACCTGGGTCAGAGAATCCGAGTTCTTCCAAAGGGTTAGAATTAACTTTCCCATGTGGAACAGGCAGATGTTGCTTGTCATCTCATTCTGGTTCCAACACTTTATAGCTCTATGGCCTTGGGCATGCTATTTATCTTCTCTGTGCCTCAATTTTTTATTTATAAAGCAGGCAAACATGACAACTATCTCTTAGGTTTCTTATTAGATTATATGAAATAATCCATTTAACACACGTAGCAGCATGGTATCTGGCACATAATGAATAATAAAAACCATAAATTACTAAATTGGCTATTGTTACTTTTGTTACATATTGTTGCAATATTGGCAGAGATGAGCTCTTGAAACCTGGGATTTCTTTTTTTTTTTTTTTTTAATTTTTTTTTTTTCAACATTTTTTATTTATTTTTGGGACAGAGAGAGACAGAGCATGAACGGGGGAGGGGCAGAGAGAGAGGGAGACACAGAATCAGAAACAGGCTCCAGGCTCCGAGCCATCAGCCCAGAGCCTGACGCAGGGCTCGAACTCACAGACCGCGAGATCGTGACCTGGCTGAAGTCGGACGCTTAACCGACTGCGCCACCCAGGCGCCCCGAAACCTGGGATTTCAGTCCAGTCTGTGCATTGAGTTGCACAGAGAGGCCTCAATTTTGCTCATCAGGTTCGTGATTGATGCGTGTTTGCTAACACTGAAAATGTTGGCAAAGGCGGGAAGGAGGGCTGGCATAGTAGCTGTACTAATTACCGAAGGTGCAAATTCAACATGTAGCACACTTACAAGACATAATGAGCCTTTGCTGAGGTGAAACAGGAGGTTTGTTACATACATTAGAATTAGATGCTATAATTGCTTAGCATTCCAAATGCAAAAGATTTCTTGAGAAAGAGAAGAAAACAATCCACCCACCTCTGCATGACAACAAAACCTCCTATTCAGCTGGCTGATAAACAAGGGACCAGGACCTAAGGGCAATTTGGTCAAAGCAACAGCTGATTAGATATTCTGCTATCTGTTCTCAAACACCACAGGGAGAAAGAGAAGAATGTGATGAAGGAACAGCGTCCTTCATCAAGGAGAATCTGCAGTGTTTCTTCACTGCTTAAATGAGGGCATTGGCAGTGGGTCACTTGTTTGTTTCAAGCATGGGGGCTGAACCAGCCAAGCAAGCAGCAGCCATGACAGGAATTAGAACAAATTTTGGTGCTTACCTTTAAGGAATATTATGCATTATCCAGAACAGGTTCAAATAAATTACAGTTGGGGTTTTTAAAATCTAAGACAAATTTAATGAGTGAATATACATATTTATTTAACTTAGCAATTAAGTCATTTAACAAACTGTTCAACAGTGCCACCTATAGGCAAACATAATGACTCTATAACAGAGATGGGAAATGAGCCCGAAGAGAATCACTATCGCTCATAAATTTAGCAAGGGTAGCAAGGGCTTTCAGATTAAAGTTTTAATCCCAACTCTGGCTTTATTAACTACACAGACGGGTAACATTCTCAACCTTTCTGAGTTAGTCAGCAATTGTTTTGCTCCTCCAGGCACAGAAAACACATTTTTAACAGAAGCAGGCTATCCCATCTTTAGTACTGGCACACTGGGATGTTCTTTATGGAGCCATCTCGATATAATTTTCTTTAGTTCAATGTCCCCCTCTTAGTCATTGTTCATTCATATAGTTCATAGAATATATGGAAGATAGATAACAGGTTCTGTTCTAATCTTCCCTTCTCCAGGTTAGTTATTATTAGTTGCCCTTAGGATTATCCTTAGACAAATCAAATACTAATAACTGATATCAGTGGTGACCACATGCATTACAAGCATTTTTTCAGAATTATGTGAGGTATTTCTATTATTCCTTTTGTGTGTTTGTTAAGATAGCATCTCAAGTAAGTGGATTGCTGAAGATCACAGTTACTGCTATCTCTTAAACAATATCAGACTGTAACCATATGCATTGAGGTGGCATCCCTTTGACATTCAATGAAATCCATGCCTTCTGAAATTCACATTAAGTTCATAACCCTGCACACGTTAAACATCCCTGAAACCTCATCTTTGATCTCAGGTCCTCAACAAACCTACCTGGACCTCCTTTTAAAACTCCTGTTTTAAAGGAATTAAAGGGGCCCGAATCCTATCCTCTTTCCCCCAATCCCATTTCCCATTCTTCCTTAGCAAATATTCTCATTCCACAAACTGCAATAAAGGAAACACCTTCCTTGGTTTGTTGACTTAGTGAACAGGCTGCTGTTGTGTCTTCATACTAGCAAACAAAATTAACTGCTAAAAAGTCAGAAAGCTACTCTGTAATTTTCAATTTGCATCATTCTTTGGTCAGGGATACTGTGGAGATTTCAAATCTAGCTACAGGTGTGCAGTAAGCAGCTACCCCCTGGGCGGAGCTTCCAGGAAGAGTCAACACTATCCACAAAAGAAGGAGAAAAGATTCTTGTCTGGCAAGAAGATACAAAGCTCAGGGTCAAGAAGGCAGCAGATGCGTGAATCTAAAGTTTTCTGAGGAAAGAAGGAAAGATTGCCTTTTGAGCTATAATTTTCACCTCTGTGAAGGCAACACAACTACAGATCATCACTATGCAGCTATTGTATTTCAGACATTGATTTTTGCAATGAGGTACAGGGAATAGGCAAACACTGAATTTTCATTAGCTCCTTGGGGAAAGTGAGCATTCTCCCCAAACCAAACTGTCCAGACCATATTAAGGGATAATTTATAAAAGCTGGCTCAGTGAAACTTAAACAAACAGCAGCAATAGCCATAAAGCGTTTCTAGGTGAGTTGCTAATTTGAACTAGATCATGTCCATGTTAAATAATTACTCATTCAAAGCACTCCTCTTTCCTTTACTCGAACCTTTAATGGGAAAAATGTCTGATGTTTTCTTTTTCCTTCTTTTGTATATATTTTAGACAAAACGGCACCATGACAAATGAAGTGTTAAGAGATAATGGGGTTGACAATACCGGTAAGAAGGGGGGATGACTATATTTAAAAATCCAAGTCCTAGTCACTGGTACCATATTATGTGCTCAGACATCTATGTAAGCACTGAGAAGTGTTTTGAGTGATGAAGAACCATCTCTGTGGCATTTATCAAGCCCTATTTGGCACTATGCTATCTCTTTATTTTCTTTATAAAACCAGCCTCCGTCTGAGATCAGAGATGCTCTCTTACCATAGCATCTATATACTATATGGCTTTTTTTTCTTTTTCTTTTTTTTTGGCCTGCATACATTAAGTATTTCTGTACAGTGTACATTTTACATAATTCCTAATAATTGTGATTTGTTTTTCCCACAACTGAGATTTTGCTATTTGCACAAAATAAGAAAATGTTTTATAGAAAGACATTACGTGACTTGTTACAATTCAATGAAATGAGCGGTCCTGAAAAATCCTAATATATCCTAATTCAAACATAGAGAATATAAAGATACAGTGAGCAGATAAACTACCATATAGATCCTACCCTGCCACATTCCATATGAATGGAGCAATTAAAATGACATCGAATTCAAAGTGTTTGTAGTTCCTAAAATAATAATTTTGTAAGATACTGAAAAACTACAAATATTATTCTGGGCATTCTGGCACAAGAAAGCTCAGAATCTCATATTTTTTGTAGGATTCTGGCATAGGATTAGGTTTGAAAAAGACTTATTAGGCAATACTGCATGATTTCAAGAAGTTTCACTTGATACAAATGAACAAATTTGGACCACTGAAGAGAAAAAAAAAAATTCTAAATATCTGAACAAGCCGATAGAAACCCAATCAGAAAATTTGCTGCTCTGCTAACCTGGCACCTCTGAAAATGTTTTCATGCACATACTGACTTAATTATTTTCTAAATCTATATTGGCTAAGGTATATTTTCTTCTTCTATCTTAAACTCCCCCTGAGAAGGCAATAGCATAGGTTGAGATCATTAGGATCACTGATACGCAGCTACATTTAGGAGAATATTTTCCAAACACTGCTTTCATTTATTTAAATCGAGTTTATTGACCTACAACACAGAAAATAAAATGCACCCCTTCTTAGTGTACATATTTAATAAATGTTGATAAATAGACACAATCCCCCAAACACTAGTACAATTAAGGTATAAAATATTCCCAACCCCTCAAAAAGGTTCATGTCGCTTTGAGGTCATCCCCACCCTCAGTCCCAGGCAACCACAAATCTGCTTCCTGTCACTATAGACTAGTTTTATTTCTTCTTCAATTTCACATGTAAAATCATACAGCATGCAGTCTTTGTTCATAACATTTTGTTCCTCTGTATATAATGTATCATTTTTTTTTCCTGGCTGCCTTAAAGATGTTGTCTTTGGTTTTCAGAAGCTTGATTATAATATACGAGTTTTGTTTATATTTATCCTGTTTGGAGTCTTTTAGCATCTTGAATCTATAAATTTGTCTTTGTTGAATCTGGGAATTAGGTGGACGTTATGCTTTTATGTATTTTTCTGCCCTATATTTTTCTATCTTCCTACTTGAAATCAAATTTCACATATGGCAAAGCAAATTTTATGTCTTTAAATCTCTTTGTTTCTCAATTCTTTTTCCTGTCCATCTCCAAATTGAATATCCTTTCCTATTCTATTTTCAAATTTACTGAACATTTTCTTTATATCTATATTTTACTATTAAGCCCATCCTATGAGTTTTTCACACTTGAAATTGTATCTCCTACTTCTGGTTCTCAACTGAAATGTTCTATTCTTTTTTTTCATTTCTTGCAAGCACGTTTCCTTTATATCATGGAGCATAATTATGTCAATTGCTTTAAAATTTTTTTATCTGTTAATTTCAACATCTACATCATTTCAGGAGCAGTTTTTTTTCTTATTGGCCCTTTCTCCTAAATGGATGATTTGCACCTTCCTGTTTCTTCTTCTGTTAAATAATTTTGGATCGTATCCTAGACATATGGGTTTAACATCGTGGAGACTCTTGATTCTCGTACACAGCCGCATGCAGTGTTGATTTGCTTGTTTTAGCAGATTGCTTTGGTTAAATTCAAACTGCATGCTTTGTCTCTAGGGCAGTCGTGCTGATCTGATTTCTTTCTTTCTAGCTTTGTTGTGCTATGTGAAGTCTAGCACATACAGGTGTGGTTTAAGGGTCACCTAGATATTTGGAAAGACTTCATACACTACTTATTGGACTTTCCCTCTACAGCTCTCTCCCCAGGATCCCTACCCTGTTTTCCTACCACTGTGGTTACCCTCATCTCTGCCTGATGTTTCTTCAAGCCAAAGTAATAGAATTTCTTTTCAAAGTTTTACTATCCCACATGTGCAGATTGGGGCCCTTCTCAGGCTGAAAAATCAAGTGGGGGGAAAACACACACACACACACACACACACACACACACACACTATGTAATATATAAAAATGTTAACATTTAAAATGTTTAACATTATAAATGTTAAAATATCAGGTTTTACTATAAAATACTATGTAAGTATATATTAAATATGTATATACACATACATATATATAAATATATTCCAGATTTCCTATTTGTTATCTGAGGGACAATCAATGTGACAGGATCTTTCTGAGTTATCATTAAAAGTAGAACCCCCATTTATTTTTAATAATCAAATTACGGTAGTAGCTTGAGATGCCCCAGGTGTATGTGATGAAAATTGATTCACCACAATATATCTTTTGGCTATTTTAAGACGTCCTAAAAATAGTGCTTAAGCATGTATACAAACTACTGTGTCAGCCACCTTTGCCATGCAATTTCCACCCTAATCCCCACAGTGTATGTTCACGGACAGCAAAGTTATGAAGCCTTGCCATTGCTACTGCCTGCCATGTTGGCCCTAAACAAGTTCCTAACAGAGTGAGAAGCAGCCTTTTCTAGCTTCTTACCTGGAATCTAAAGGGCTCTGTTTGTGTCTAGAGTCTTGGGATATCGTTCAATCTGTTTTGCCAGTTTCCAACATTATCTCTTTGCCCAGGTCTCATCTTTATTTCTAAAATATGGTAACCAAGTATTAATAGAGTTCAGTGTCTGAACTAAGGTAAAACACAAGTATTCACTAAAATAAGTAATAATAGTGTTATAGTTTATTAAATTATTGACTGTGTGCTAGGACCGACTTGATATAGCTAGAGAATAATACTTCAGAACTTGATCTCTGAAGCCAGACTGCTTGAGTTAATACTACACCCTTGAGTAAGTTTCTGAATCTCTTTGTGCTTCAGATTCTTCTCTGGAAAAAGGGTGGGGTGGGGTGGGGGATCAACTAACTTTATAGCATATTAGGGGGATTAAATGAGTTGATACACTCAATGCACTTAGAACTGTTCCAGGGACATAGTGATCACTCAATAAATATTAGCTGTTACTGTAATTGTTACTGTCAGAAGAGCACTATGAGATAGATTTTTTCTTAATTTTATAAATAGGAAAACAGACATTAAATTGGAATTACTTGCTCAAGTTTACTTAACTTTGAAGAAACAACAGTAAAATTTTGAGTCAGGCCTGGTTTCAGAGTCCACATACTTAACCCTTCTCCTGCTTTAAATACAGTGCAGGCAGCTGGTTTGAAGACAGACATCATGCTATTCTCCTGTATCTCCCCACAGCCCCAAAGTCTGCATGTTATTAACTGATATGAACAGATATGGGGAAAAAGTGGTGGGGGGGGGGGGGGGGGAGATTTTATCAGGTTCTTGCTCAGCCAACCAGAATTATCTTGAACTCCTGTGATTAATTATACTAAAATATCTACTGTACTTCTCAAGAATGGATGTTTTTTTTTTTCTAAATCTTCAACTTTTGGAGGTTTTGTTTGTTTGGATCTCAGAAAAGGCATAGGTTTTGAATCATACAAATAAGTAGACAAACACCACCTGGTTACATGTAATCTTGCGATATAATATATTGTTTTTGTAATAACATTGTTCAGGTACTGAACTCTATTAATATTTGATTACCATATTTTAGAAATATACATATCTACAAATATGTGTCACAAATAAGAACAAGTATATATCATATTTACATACAACTTTAAAGGTAAAAAAATGGAAATACATTTTACACACTTTGCTACCACAAAATTTATCTTTTTATTAAAGGACTCAAGCTGCTATTCTAGAATAATAACAATATATAATAGAAAAGTACAAAAAAGTTTCTAATTCTATCTCCCAGCAAATTTTGCATAGGAATCCTTTCTGTAATATCATAGTCATATAATCATCAAGCCATCATTTTTATATTGCTCTACTGTTAGAAACCTTTGATTTTAGAAAATTCTTTCTATATCAAGCTAAACACTCCCTTCCTATAACTGTCACTAGTCTTTTTTTTCAATATATGAAATTTATTGTCAAATTGGTTTCCATACAACACCCAGTGCTCATCCCAAAAGAGGCCCTCTTCAATACTCATCACCCACCCTCCTTTCCCTCTCACCCCCCATCAACCCTCAGTTTGTTCTGTTTTTTTTTTTTTTTTTTTAACATTTATTTATTTTTGAGAGACAGAGAGAGACAGAGCATGAGCAGGGGAGGGGCAGAGAGAGAGGGAGACACAGTATCCGAAGCAGGCTCCAGGCTCTAAGCTGTCAGCACAGAGCCTGACATGGGGCTGGAACTCACCAACCATGAGATCATAACCTGAGCCGAAGTTGGACACTTAACTGACTGAGCAACCCAGGCGCCCCTGTTCTCAGGTTTTGTTTCCTTTTTAATTTTTTTTTTAACATTTATTTATTTTTGAGACAGAGAGAGACAGAGCATGAATGGGGGAGAGGCAGAGAGAGAGGGAGACACAGAATCGGAAGCAGGCTCCAGGTTCTGGGCCGTCAGCCCAGAGCCTGACGCGGGGCTCGAACTCACGGACCGCAAGATCGTGACCTGAGCTGAAGTCGGACGCTCAACCAACTGAGCCACCCAGGCGCCCCTGTTCTCAGTTTTTAAGAGTCTCTTATGCTTTGGGTCTCTCCCACTCTAACCTCTTTTTTTTTTTTTTTCCTTCCCCTCCCCCATGGGTTTCTGTTAAGTTTCTCAGGATCCACAACAGAGTAAAAACATATGGTATCTGTCTTTCTCTGCATGGCTTATTTCACTTAGCATCACACTCTTCAGTTCCATCCACATTGCTACAAAGGGCCATATTTCATTCTTTCTCATTGCCACGTAGTACTCCATTGTGTATATAACCACAATTTCTTTATCCATTCATCAGTTGATGGACATTTAGGCTCTTTCCATAATTTGGCTATTGTTGAGAGTGCTGCTATAAACACTGGGGTACAAGTGCCCCTATGCATTAGCACTCCTGTATCCCTTGGGTAAATTCCTAGCAGTGCTACTGCTGGGTCACAGGGTAGGTCTATTTTTAATTTTTTGAGGAACTTCCACACTGTTTTCCAGAGTGGCTGCACCAGTTTGCATTCCCACCAACAGTGCAAGAGGATTCCCATTTCTCCACATCCTCTCCAGCATCTATAGTCTCCTGATTTGTTCATTTTGGCCACTCTGACTGGTGTGAGGTGATATCTGAGTGTGGTTTTGATTTGCTGCTGACGAGTGATGTTGAGCATCTTTTCATGTGCCTGTTGGCCATCCGGATGTCTTCTTTAGAGAAGTGTCTATTCATGTTTTCTGCCCATTTCTTCCCTGGATTATTTGTTTTGCGGGTGTGGAGTTTGGTGAGTTCTTTATAGATTTTGGATACTAGCCCTTTGTCCAATATGTCATTTGCTAATATCTTTTCCCATTCTGTTGGTTGCCTTTTAGTTTTGTTGATGTTTCCTTTGTTGTGCAGAAGCTTTTTATCTTCATGAGGTCCCAATAGTTCATTTTTGCTTTTAGTTCCCTTGCCTTTGGGAATGTGTGAAATAAGAAATTGCTGTGGCTGAGGTCATAGAGGTCTTTTCCTGCTTTCTCCTCTAGGGTTTTGATGGTTTCCTGTCTCACATTCAGGTCCTTTCTCCATTTTGAGTTTATTTTTGTGAATGGTGTGAGAAAGTGGTCTAGTTTCAACCTTCTGCATGTTGCTGTCCAGTTCTCCCAGCACCATTTGTTAAAGAGACTGTCTTTTTTCCATTGGATGTTCTTTCCTGCTTTGTCAAAGATGAGTTGGCCATATGTTTGTGGGTCTAGTTCTGGGGTTTCTATTCTATTCCATTGGTCTATGTGTCTGTTTTTGTGCCAATACCATGCTGTCTTGATGATGACAGCTTTGTAGTAGAAGCTAAAATCTGGGATTGTGATGCCTCCTGCTTTGGTCTTCTTCTTCAAAATTACTTTGGCTATTCGGGGCCTTTTGTGGTTCCATATGAATTCTAGGATTGCTTGTTCTAGTTTCAAGAAGAATGCTGGTGCAATTTTGATTGGGATTGCATTGAATGTGTAGATAGCTTTGGGTAGTATTGACATTTTGACAATATTTATTCTTCCAACCATGAACATGGAATGTTTTTCCATTTCTTTATATCTTCTTCAATTTCTGTCACTAATTAGTCTTAAGTCTAGCTCTAAAAAAATATGAAAATGAAGTCTCCCTTTTGTGTAATAGTTATTTAAATATTTAGAAATAGTTATCATTTCTATCTAAAACTTCTTGGACTAAATATCCTGTATATGAAGTTATTTTCAGACCTTTCTTAACACATCATAACTCTATTACTTATGAACTCATGCTCATCTATCCTTAAAAAAGGTTGTGATTAGAACTTAATACAATACAATGTGTGTGATAAGACTACATAATTCACTATCCTTTCTCTTGATCTGGAAACTAATTGAATTAATGCAGTTTCTGATAGCTTTTTCTTTTCTTTCTTTTTCTTTTTCTTTTTTTTTTTTTACTTGTACCTCTAATCTTGCTGGCTCACAGAATATCATTAAAGTTTCCTTATTGCTTTAGATATTATTTAAATATTTCAACAATCTATAAAAATATACTACTACTGTATGCAAGAAAATCTATTTAAAGCAATACACACATATATTAATAGGTGTTTTATGTGCATACTTACTTATATGCAAGTCATGGCAACTTATGCTTTCAGTAAAGACTAAGTAACAGATACCTAATCTGAGTTTAGTTTCACCATAATTGTTGGCCATACCACAATTTTTGTAATACTTTCATTTTTGGCTCTAATATAAATGTTAGTGTCTCAGACCCTATTTTTCCCTATGCCTATTTTCCAACACAATGTTCTAACTCAGGTGGAAACTAGTCATATCTGTGCTCTTGCCAATGTTCTGCCACGGAACTTTATTAAAGAAGCTGACCCCTAACTTTCATTTGACAGACAATGATACCAGGCTAAACAAATGAATTATACCAGATCAAATTCTAGTTGGATTATTTTCCTAATGTGTTGGCAGTTATACGATGAACTCATTCTCAGCATGTTACATGAAACATCAGCATAAAGTCTAATAATTTTTGCCAGACATTTGAGAACAGTTGCCCCTCTCCACTATGCATCCTTTTTACCTTCTGTAGTTCCTTAATGTGAACTTGGTACTCTAAGTTGAGATCCTTGCGTTATGACCCTCCCTTACTACAGACACATATGCATATACCTCCCATCATACATTCACACAGGCTGGCCTCAAGATTTTTCTCTTGTTATATGCTTTATCTGAAATGTCCTCCCATCTTATCTCCTCCATATTTATTTTGTCAGTTCCTCTGGCCCTGCTTATCATGTTCCACTCCTTTTAGAAAGAATCTCATAAAAACTCAAACCTGACTTTTCCAAAAGCTGGGGGAGCTGGTTCCTTGGAATAAAGGCCAGTGAAAGAAGCAGTTCTTAGAAGAAATAATGCAAATGAAGGTGCTCCATATCCTTGCTACTACTCCCTCTAACTTATAAGAAATGGAAGGGAAGCAGTTAAAAAGGCCATTCCACAGGAGAATGAGGGAGGAAGACACCCTAGTTGTCCTATCACTGCAACTGACACCACCTCGATAGCACCAAACACATATGGCATATGGCAATAGATCAGGAGTAAGAAAATGGGTGAAGTGGAAGTTGGCAAAATGGATCTCATAACTGCAGTGCCCATTTGAACTGCAGGAAAGGCTCTAAGGTGGTTTAAGGGTAATTCAACTAGTAGGGACACAGCAATTAAATATAGTCCATGTAAAAAACAAAACAAAACAAACAAACAAACAAAAACTACCAAGAAACTACCTTATATCCCAAATGGAGATACAGGCCTAGAGTGGCCAGAGGAAATGCCTGCTCACCTATTTTTCATGTCTTGAAATTTGATATCATGGTACAAACTGAAAGCTTTACAAATAGGAATGTTTTGCACAGGGAATAAGAACATCAAAGGGATCTGGAAGGTGATCTTTTAATATATCAAACAGGAACTGAACTTTTTACACACAGTCTTGAAAGTAGAAGGACAATGAGTAGAAGCCATGGGCACAAAGATTTTGATTCAGTATGAATGGGGACTTTGCAAAAGAAAGCAGTTTCCAATGAGCATATTCTGGACAGATCTTAACAAGAATTGATAGTTAGGCCTAGTGAGATGATCCATAAAGTACCTTCTACTTTTGAGGTTCTGTGACTTGTGACACTATGGAATGTCTTGCTGAAGAGAAATAGAGACAGACACTCCACTGTGTGATTTGGACCACCACTATCAGAGTCACCTTAAGCAGCTATTTAAAATGCAGATTTCTGAGCTCAATCCAAGGAATGCTACTCAGGCTCTCTTGAGAAGGAACCTTATAATCAGCATTTAAACAAGTCCCAGGCAATTGTGATGACCATGAAAGTTTCGGAAATTTCCATTTAGTGTTTACCAATTTAGGTAAGCATCAGGAGCTGTTGGTTAGTTCTAGCAGGACATTATCCATCCTGAGTTACTGACGTCATTCCTTTGTGCCTTAGATTCCCTGGCCTTTTGTACTTCAAAGGCTTCTGCTTAAGAGGAAAGGAAAATAAGTACAGAAGTCTCAGGACTTCCCAGGTAAGATAATTTCTATTGCATGCCATTCATTTTCTTCTGTTTTCCATGAATATAAAAGCTAAGAAAATCTGCAAACAATAGTGCCACACAGAAAACACTTTTTGCTAAAATGTCATATTATGTAAGCATCCCAAATGCTATTAATATCTGTGGCTATCTTATGAAATATTCACAGTGTCTATAACTCTGGATAGTAAGTGTATAGGAACATCAGAAAGAACCTTCACAGTAATACCCAAGCAAAAATATATTTAACAGGCTCTCTATATTTTAACAAGGAGCCCAGAGATCGCTATTAAAAAAAACAAAACAAAACACTGGATGTGGGCTCAAGTCAAATTTAAAATGTCATAAAGCTTCTGAGACCCTGCTACTTTTCTTTCTAATTCCTTATTTGAATCAAGAGTCCATTATTTATTTTAATTTTTATTTTTTAAGTAGGCTCCACGCCCAGTGTGGAGCCCAACTTGGGGCTTGAACTCACGACCCTGAGATCAAGACCTGAGCTGAGATCAAGAGTTTGACACTTAACCGACTGAGCCACCCAGGCACCCCAAGAGCCCCATTATTAAGTCCTAGCTACCTAGAAATGATGACCTCCTGTATATTCAGACTTCCATCCCTAAGCTTATGAATATAGCAATTCATGCAAGGCATGATCAACCTTTGTTTTAAGATACTTCCTAGTGGCCCTGTTTCCCTGTCCCTTGGGGCCAGCATCAGATGGCTTTCATGCAGAAGTGAATCCATGCTACCAAACACCTCAAGGTCATCAACCCTTCCCTCTTACTTATAGGAAAGGCAATAAAATGTAAAACAGTGGAACCTCAAAGTGTACCAAGTCAAGGACCACAAACTCAGTATACAAATAAAGCCCATTCTCCCAGCAGAAATACCCTTGCCATAATGAATACTAGAGAGAGGCAGTGTGACTCTACAGAAAGAGCAGTAAATTGAGTGACAGGAAATGAACGTTAGACTCAGTTCTGCCACAGATTCACTATGTGACCTTGGACATTTCTCTTCCTTTCTCTTGGGCTTATTGCTTCCATCAATAAAATGAGACAGAATTTGATGACCTTGGGGTGCGTGGGTGGCTCAGCTGGTTAAGCATCCAACTTAAGCTCAGGTCAGATCCCACAGATCCTGAGTTCGAGCACCTCATTGGGCTCTGTGCTGACAGCTCAGAGCCTCGGGCCTGTTTCAGATTCTATGTCTCCCTCTCTCTCTCTCTGCCCCCTCCCCTGCTTGTGCTCTCTCTCTCTGAAAAATAAATAAACATTAAAAAAAATAGAAAAAAAAATAATTTGGTGACCTCTATAATCCCTCCCAGCCCTAAGCATTTATGGAGTTTGCTTCACTCTCCCATGTTACCTTCCTTATGATTAACACATTTTCCTTTCAAGCAAAAAGGCCCATACACATACCACACAAGTGAAAACTCTCTTGCTTCCTATTAAGATGTTTATAAAGAGCCAAGGTGGCATTTCCAACTTCCTCATAATTGTTTTCTTTTCTATTTTTAATAAAATGGGATTCAGCTGTCCATCTACAATACTTTAGCACTGAATAATGGTTAGAGTTATGGTCCAGGATAAAGCTGCTCATATTAGGGTTCTCCAGAGAAGCAGAACCAATAGGATATAGAGAGATACACAGAAAGCAATTCATTATTAGGGACTGACTCACACAGTTATGGAGGCTGAGAAGTTCCCAGTCTGCAGTCTGTAAACTGGAAACCCAAGAAGCCAGTAGTGTGGTTCTAGTCCGAACCCTAAGGCCTGAGAACCAGGGGAGCCAATGGTGTAAGCCACAGTCCAAGTCTAAAGCAAGAACTCTAACGTCTGAGGGCAGGAGAAGATGGATATCCCAGCTCAAGCAAAGAGCAAATTTACCCTCCCTCTACCTATTCAGACTCTTAACAGATTGGATGGATGATGCCTACTGCCATTAGTGAGGGTGATCTTATTTACTAAGTCTGTTGATTCAAATACTAATCTCTTCCTGAAACACCCTCAAAGACACACTCCAGAAATAGTGTTTTACCAGACATATGGGCAGTCAGCCCAGTCTGGTATGTTTTTTTGGTATGTTATGTTGACACATAAAATTAAACAATCATACTGCCATTATGTCGCTTTCTAGGTATGGTATCCCCGAAGGGAGACTAAAAGTACAAGTTTCTGGCTCTTCATCTGCAAAAGTAAAAGTGATACGAAATGTGGTTGCTGTGAGAACTGCATTAGACAATGTTTGTAAAATGCTGAACCAATATCTGTAAAATGTCTGACCAGGGGAGCCTGGGTAACTCAGTTGGCTAAGCATCCGACTTTGGCTTAGGTCATGATCTCACGGTTCTTGGGTTCAAGCCCCATGATTGGCTCTGTGCTGACAGTGCAGAGCCTAGAGCCTACTGCAAGTTCTGTGTCTCCCTCTCTCTCTGCCCCTCCCCTGCTCACGCTCTGTCTCTGTCTCAAAAATAAATAAAAACATTAAAAAAAATTTTTTAAAGAAATATATAGAAGGTTGTTCCATTTTCCCCAAACTAATTACAAATTGAAGGCCATATCAATTTTTAGAAAGACAGGTTTTTAAAAGTCAAAATAATTCCAACTTTTATATGGAAAAACAAATATTCAAGAATGAAAGAAAAATTTTAAACTTTAGTATAAACTGAATAATCCAATATTAAAATATTGTATAAATAATAGTGTAAGTAGCTTGGTACTGGCACATGTACAGACAATGACTCAAATTTAGCATATGATGAAGGTAGAATTTCAGGTTAGTAAATATACTATCAATTACTCAATAAATTATACTAGAACAGGTTGCTAACCATTTGGGGGGAGAAAATGCCAGACCAATACTTCTTTCCCTAAAATCAAATATCCCAGATTGGCCATAGGTTTGAATATATAAAAAATTACATCATAAAAACATTAATGAAGCCACAGAAATGTATTTTAGAATCTCAGAGTTCAGAAGAAGGCCTTTCTATAGGAAACACAAAACCCAGAATCATAAATTACAATATTCATTAGGTAAAGAAAAGATTGACTACATAAATACTAAAAGATTCTGCAAAAATAGAAATTCAAAGAAAATGGCATACTGGGAGAAGTTATGCAATATGTATGACAAAGAACCAGCATCCTCAGATCATAAAGAAATATAAAGAAATATTATAAATCAAAGATGATAAATTAAGAAGTTATACATAGGTAGTATACAGAAAAGGAAGTAAACATGGCTTTTAGACATTTAAAAAGATGTTCAAATTTACTAAAGAAACATATTTAATTATTAATACAATATCATTTGAATGTATTAAGTTGTCAAAAGTAAAAATTTTGAAAAGACATTTTGTTGGCCAGGCTGTGAGCATTCACTCTCTTTCATTATTTGGGGGAATATAAGTTAGTAGACTCTCTTCAGAGAGTAATTTGGCAATATGTATCCATATTTAAAATTCACAAAGCCTTTGATAAAGCAATTACTCTTCTAGGAATTCATCCTGCAGAAACATCTGACATGGATAAGCAAAGTCTATAATAGCATGGTACTACAAATAGCCTAGATGTGTATTGTTAAGGGTTAATTATAAATTACAGTATATCCATACAATGGAATACCACATAACCATTAAAAATAACAGACAGAAATACAGATAGATATAAATATGAAGCAAATGCTGTTTTATTCTGTGTATAATCAGGAAAACATAAACCTCTCTACATAGTTAAATCAGAAGATCTGGACAGGGTTGAAGGGGGCAGAAGGAAGAAGGTGATTCCCAAATATATGTGAGCTGCTAGGTGTTTAGATGGACTGGAGTAACAAGGAACAAGGGAGTGTTGCCCAATGACAGAAGTCTGCTCCTACCTCTGGGCAGGAGCCCATGGATCTTTACTGGGCACTGTTTGGCTGAAAGTGCTTTGAGTATAGCTGAGTAGAAGTAGCTGCTACCAACCTCACTAGAAAGAGTGTTACAGAGGCTGCTGGAACTACTGCCGTTCCCACCCCACTGCCACTTTGGAATCACCAATATTTCTTGAGCCTGTGGACACCTACAGCTACTGGCTGCAGTCTGCCACGGCCACTACCATTGCCATGATCAGAATCACGAAGAAAGATTCCTTCCCTCTTTCTCCAGCCTCATCTCCTTCCTCCTCTTAGAGGACTGTAACTAGGAACCAGCTGGGAAGGGAACATGTGGAATGTAGTTGTGGGGCCTGAAGTCCTCTGTGATGAGGACAACAGACAGCATTTGGTACGGTTCCCGAAAGACAAACGTGAAATGAAAAGATCAAGGTAGAATCTCCTCCATACTGTTTTCCACAGTGGCTGTACCACTTTACATTCCCACCAGCAGTGCTCAAGGGTTCCCTTTTCTCCACATTATCTCTTGTTTTTGGTAAGAGCCATTCTAACGGGTACAGTAATATTTCTTTGTGGTTTTGATTTGCATTTTCCTGACTACTGAGGTTGAGCATCTTTACATGTACTTGCTGGCCATTTGTATGTTTTCTTTGGGAAAATGTCTATTCAGGTAATTTGTCCATTTTTTAAATCAAATTTGATGTTTTCTGTTTGCTACTGAGGTGTATGAGTTCTGTATACATTGGGATATCAACCCATTATCAAATATATGTTTACAAATATTTCCTCCATTCCATAGGCTGTCTTTTCATTTTGTTGATTGTTTTTCTTGCCTGCAGAATGAAGGTTCCTCAAAAAATTAAAAATCAACTACCATATGATTCATCAATCCCACTCCTGAGTATATATCCACAGGAAATGAAATTGCTATCTCCAAGACATATCTGCACCCCCATATTCATTGCAGCATTATTTACAACAGCCAAGACAGAAACAAACTATGTGTCAGTGCATAATGGGTAAAGAAAATGTGGTATACATAAACAATAGAGTATTCAGCCACAGAAAACAAACAAAACCCTGCCTTTGTAACAATATAGATGGACCTTGAGGGCATTATGCTAAGTGGAATAAGGCAGAGATAGACAAATACTGTGTGATCTCACTTAAATGCAGAAGCAGGGAGTAGAGTGTGGTTCCCAATAGCTAGTGAGTGGGGGAAAGGAGGAGACATGGGTCGAAGGGTACAAACTTTCAGTTTTAAGAGGAACAAGTTCTGGGGATCTCATATGCAGCATGGAGACTATAGTTAACAGTACTGTATTGTATCCTTGAAAGTTGCTATGAGAGTAGATTTTAAATGTTCTTACCATAGGGTGCCTGGTTAAGCATCTGACTTCAGCTCTTGAGGTCTGAGAGTTCGAGCCCTGCATCGGGCTCTGTGCTGACAGTTCAGAGCTTGGAGCCTGCTTTGGATTCTGTATTTCCTTCTCTCTCTGCCCTCCCCCCGCCCTGCTTGTGCTCTGTCTCTGTCTCAAAAAAAAAAAAAAAAAAAAAAAAAGTTCTCACTGTAACAATAACAAAATGGTAATTATGTGAAGTGAAGGATATGTTAACTAACCTTATTGTGCTGCACATTTCACAACATATACCTTTAAGAAATCATTACATTGTATACTGAAACTTAAGCAATGTTGTGTGTCAATTATATAGCAGGATCCCCTCCTTTTTTTTTTTTAATTCTGTGTGTGTGAAGAGGGAGGATGTATATGGTTTCTGTAATAAAGAGAACAAAACATGAAAATCTCATAGCAGGAGTTGTTTCCAAATTGGAATTGAGGAAACCAAGAAAGAAATGAGAGAAAGGCTTTTCTTTCCATTCACTGTATATTCTTTTGTACTGTGTGCATGAATTGCTTAAGAAAAAAGAACTATGTCTCCAAGAAACCAAAGGCTGCCATGATAAGAAATAAAATACACTCTCCCCTACAGGTTTTTTTTTTTCACTTAAAAATATTGCCTTTTATTTAGGACTTATTAAAAAAAAAAACTTAAAGCACACAACTTCTTTACCCTTCTCAAAAAAAAAAAAAAAAAAAAAAAACAAACAAAAAAAACAGTCATGGGATAAACGCATCAAAACATGTCCCATTGCCTTTCCAGATTTCCAAATATGTTATCTCTTTTCTGTAGGGAAAGAAAACTTCTCATCTTTCCTTCTAGGTTCTTCAGCTGGTCTAATAAATTGACATAAAATAGATTAAAAATTTTTTAATGTTTTTATTTTATTTTTGAGAAAGAGAGAGAGGCAGAGAGGGAGACACAGAATCCAAAGCAGGCTCCAGTCTCAGAGCTGTCAGCACAGAACCTGACATGGGGCTTGAACTCACAGACTGTGAGATCACGACCTGAGCCAAAGTCCCAACGCTTAACCAACTGAGCCACCCAGGCGCCCTGATGTAAGATAGATTAAAAGGAGAAAAACAAATTTGATTTTGTACATTTGGGAGTCCCTGAAATACAAGGCTCAAAGAAGTGACCAAAGTAGGCAGCCTTTTAGGCAAAGAAACAATAACTGGGAAGAATTGACAAGACAAAGTTTGGGCTTTGGGTAGTAAGTTAGTGAGGAAGTAACAAGCCTTCTCAGCCTTGAATTCCCGATTGATCACGCTGGTGTTAAGGATGCCTTCCAACCTCCTGGGATAGGGAGAATACCTTCACACACGGGAGATAGATTTCTTGCTCTGAGGGAGACAAAGGAGGATCAGAGTGTCCTTCTGGCACTGGTTGTTTCTCAGGTAACTTTAATTCAAAATAATCAATATGCCAAAGTGGCTTATTCTTGGGGAGGCATCTACTGCTCCCCTTCAGTAAGGAAGGCCTAGATTTGGGGAGGGAAGACTTCATAGCAGCTTGTATTTTAAAAAGCCTCTCCCCACCCCCCACCCCCCTTTTTCTTCTTTCAGTCTCAGGCAAGTGTGGGCAGAGTTTTAGTTACATCTTGGACTCTTTACATTTCAAAGACAAGACAGGATTTGCATCTTCAAGAAACAGAGGAAGCCGCGAGTTTCTTCCTTAAAGTTTTGGGGTATATTTTTCTGTTATCAAAAGTCTAGGGTAATTACCATTTAAATGTTTCTTTTTCTTAAGGGCAAGACAACGGTACCTCCAATGTCCTGATTTTAACAACATCTGTAAATGTCTGGAGGCAAATAGTAAAGGGTCTGGCAGACTTTGTGTTGTTCTCAGAGTCGTGCTTTTGTTTCTCCAAAGATTCAAGCTGGGAATCAAGAATTGTTGATTTTGACTTTTTTCCTGCTAAGTACTGGTTAGCAGCTTTCATTATAATGCTTAGAGGTTGACTGGCTCACCCACCCATACTATTTTGAATTTTTCTTTTTTCTATCAGGGAAAAAAAAATCCGACTAAGGGGGAAATTTGAAGATTTCTATGTTCTGGAGCTTCAGGCTTTAGTTCAGTATGCCTTTGTAAAATCTGTATAAAGCACTTTAAAAAGGACTTAGGATGCTCTCCTTTCTTAATGCACAATTCAACCTTAGATGCACAACCTTAGTGCACGATTCAACCAATGTACTTTAGAGGGAAAGTCTCTAGTATTGCTTCTATCAACCCCTGAACGCTGGCCTTCAGCTGATCCATATCCCAAATTATTTATAGGAGGGCCTGAGAGAAATTCTGGTCATTTGTGTCCTCTGTGTATAGGAAACGGGGTTATGAACGGCCTCTAACATTTTTAATTCTTGTCTGAATTTGGTAGGATCTCCTGAAAGTAGAAGTAAAGGGCTTTATAATTTTAAAAATCTCTCGCTTTCCGGCGGCATGAATTCTTTGCAGTGGGGGGTCGAGGATACATCTACCAAGGACATTGCCTAGGAAGGCCTGGAGCTGGCAAAGCCTGATTACAGAGTTCTGGAAAGCAGGAGGAGTTGTTAGGAACATCAAAGTGAGACTTACTGTCCATCTGTGGTGTGTCTGCTAACTTCAATTCTTGGCTTCCAGCAGGTACATGAGTAACCTGTATACCCTATGCCTACAGATGAGGCTGTAGTGCTCTCTGTAAATCTTGTAGGGAAAGGGAAGTTAAAAAGACAGCAGGTTATTTAAGGGAGTTTCTGAAAAAGGTGGGAGAGTTTGGGAGCTAAAGGAATTTGGTGAGGAGATGAAGCTGGATTTTAAGAAGGAGAAGTTACGTTAGATGTGGACTTTTGTTTTTGTTCTATGTCTAATTTGGTTCTTCTGTCTTGTTAAAGGAGTCCTTAAGGCTAGCCATTATATCCTTTCTGTCCTCTTTTCAATTTGGTCTTTCAATTTTTTTAGACAATACTCATCTTAAAGAATTGTCTTTCCATAGGTATCAATAAGACAGTTTTTTTTTTAAATGTTTATTTATTTATTTGGAAAGAGAGAAAGAGAGCGAGCAGGGGAAGAACAGAGAGAGAGGGAGACTGAGAATCCCAAGCAGGCTCTACAATGTCAACATGGAGCCTGATGATGGGCTCAAACCCACAAACTATGAGATCATGACCTGAGCCAAAACAGTCAGACGCTTAATCTACTGAACCACCCAGGTGCCCTAAGACAATTCCTTAAGATGAGTATTCTCTAAAAAAATTTTCTTTCAAATAATCCAATATTTGTCTGTTGATGAGTAGGATCTTATATTAATCTCAGCAGTGACTCAAACCAAAACCTTTTTACAACTTAACTATGGCAAAGAGGTATGGCAAAGGAACATACAAAAGATGAAGCCCTCCCAAGATCCAGAAAGTTCACTCCCAGAATTAGCCTAAGAAAGTAAAGATCTTTGTCGTCACAGGCAGCAAGAATGTGCAGTGTAAATGTTGTCTCTGGTCTCCCATGAGAAGGTGACAAAGGAAAGAATCACCCAGTTTTTAAATAGGGGACCCAAAGCCAAGTTTGTCTAAACACACTCTGGTCTGATGAGAATCATGAACTCACCAGTCTGTGAGGCCAGATCAGACAACAGACTTATAGAACCTATGCCTGTGTTTTACCATCTGCTTTTCCTCCTTATGACAAATGGCACAAATGGAAGACACAAAGACAAACAATGACCCTCTCTGGGAGGAAAGGGATCAATAGAAAACAAGAGTACTCATAACAAATCTTTACCAGAGTTGCTATACCCAAGGAACTAGTTCACACAAATATTTTCTCCTGCTAATCTAAATTTACAAAAGGAAAGAGGACTCTCACCACTCTCCCTTCCAGCAGACCCATAGGCAGAGATGCAGAGGCTGATGTGGTAAGAATTCTTACCTAGTGCCAACTCTTGTCAGAGGTCCCGGGATCTCTTAGCTGAAGCAGCCCCAGAAAAAGCAATGTGCAGAGCCCCATTTTGGGTGCCAGACTGCAGAGAAGGAAAATTTTCCCTTCTTCCCTTCTAGGTTTTTTGGCTGGTCTCATAATTAAACTGACGTAAGACAGTATTATTATCAGGAGAAAAACAAATTTAATTTCTATGCAGGGGATCCCCAAAGAGATGAGGCTCAAAGAAGTGACCAAAGCAGATAGCTTTTATACCTTTTAGACAAAAAATAATAATAATAAATATGTAAAGAATTGACAAGACAAAGAGTTTGGGCTTGGGGTAGTAAATTAGTGAAGTAGTAACTAGGTTTGTTTATACAGCCTTCTCAGCCTTGAATTGCCCATCTCTGGTGTTAAGGATGCCTTCCAACCTCCTGGTATAAGGAGGACCTTCATATATGGGACATTTACTTCCTGCTATCAGGGATACAAATAAAGATCAGAGTATCCTTGCATGGGCTATTTCCCAATGCAAAATAATCAATATGCCAAAGTGGCATATTCTGGGGTGGCATATTCTGTCCCTCTTTGCTTGATCTTTGGAATAGAAATATAAGTTGCTTTGTTTTTTAGATGTATAAAATGAGAGGCAGGGAAATTAACAGGCTTGCCTCAAGTGACTCAGCCAATACTTTGTAGAGTTGGAGTTTGAATACAGGTTGTCTGATTCCAAAACCTCTACTATTCCTAGCTTATTAAACTGTCTCTTTTATTCTGTCCAAATCCTTCCAATTGGCTTGGATTTTGTCATATTAAATAGCATCTGAAATAAGAGAGCCACTGCTTAGAGGTTAACAATGTCATGGTTGTAAGAGGACTTTTTACCTTAGATTGAAGGTAAGGTGTGTATGGTCTTGCTTAACTAAATACTAGTAATAATTAATAATAATAGTAATCACTGCCATATCAGCAGTAAAAGTAATTCTCACCATCACCAATGACTCTAAGTCTTAATTTTGTGCTGAGAATCATACTGAACACTTGAGACATACTGTCTCCTTTAAGTAGAGCATTATGGTATTTCCAGTATTCTTGGTGGTTATAGACTGAATTGTGTTCCCCAAAATTCAGTGCTCATGGCTTAACTCCTAGGACTATGGAATGTGACTGTATTTGGAAATAAAGCCTTTGCTGTATTTGGGATAATTAAGGTTAAATGGGGTCATATGGGTGGGCCCTAATCCAATACAGTTGATGTGACAGAGACAGCAGAGATGCACACACACAGAGAAAAGGCCATGTGGGGACTCAGTGAAAGACAGCAATCTGCAAGCCACAGAAAGAGGCCTCTGCAAAAACCAAACCTGATCACACCTTGATCTCAGATGTCTAGACCCCCCAGAACTATGAGAAAAAAATTTTGTTGTTTAAACCACCCAATCTATGGAGTTTTGTTAAAGCAGCCCTAGCATACTAATACACACTTAAGATATGATATATTTCAGTAAGACATCCTTGTAGTCCTGAAGCTGATTTAAAGCAAGAAAAACTAATGCAATTGAAAAATCAGCCATGCAGTTCTAGCTCTACAGATCCTCCTGCTTTTTGGCAATGGCTATGGGACTGAGGAGTGTTCTTCATCCACTCAGGGCATACAGAGCTAATAACTGGGCTGAAATCCATGACAATGACATCAAATAGGAGTCATTATCCATTGCCAGTCAAGATCAGTACCTTATTAGAAAGGCCCAACATGTAAAGTGGAAAATAGGAACCTTCACAGAAAGTGTGCATAGTGTATGAATGGGAGAATAGGCAGACTGACGCAGGTATTCTCTAACATTTTTATAGAAAAGTCCTTTTTCCACTTGTGAATGATGAAATAAATCCTCAAAGAGGTCACACAAAAGACAGCTCTTTCATTAAAGATGTTCAATTGGGGGGCCTGGGTGGCTCAGTAGGTTAAGTGTCCGACTTTGGCTCAGGTCATGATCTAGTGGTCCATGGTTCAAGCCCTGTGTTGGGCTCTGTGCTGACAGCTCAGAGTCTGAAGCCTGCTTCGGATTCTGTGTCTCCCTCTCTCTGCACCTCCACCACCTGCGCAGGCACGTGTGTGTTCTCTCTCAAAAAAATTAAATAAACATTAAAAAAATTTTTTAAATGATGTTCACAAAAGAACTTCATTCAAAACGATCATTAAAGGTCAAAAAGAAATAAAGTTTGAAGAAGAGGCTGGTCTCACCTGAAAGATCATAGCTGGAGAAGGCTCAGGTTTGGTTTTGTTTTGTTTTGTTGTTGAATGTTTATTTATTTATTTTGAGAGAGAGAGAGTGGGGGAGGGGCAGAGAGAGAGGGAGACATGAAATCTGAATCTGAAGCAGGCTCAAGGCTCTGAGTTGTCAGCACAGAGCTTGATGCAGGGCTTGAACTCATGAACTGTGAGATCATGACCCGAACCAAAGTCGGAGGCTCAACTGAAAGAAGGCTCACACATTTTAAAAAGAGAATCTATCAGAGAACTTTCATGGGGACATTTTGAAAATCAAGCCTAGGGATTATCTTCTACAGATAAACTGCTAAAGCAAACAGAGGGCCTGTGGATAAAGGAAGTGTGTTTTAGGTCAACCTGATATGAAAGAGCCAGTTCTCTACTGGTATTTTATAGATAAACAATATGTTTTTTTCAGATGTCTTAGAAACTGAAACTGAGAAATCTACTCATCAAGCCCAGTAACATGAAACAGGAACAATGGTAATAACCCTATATTCTGAAGTATGAAGTTAAAAGTCTGACAAGCATTTCTGAGCATGCTTGGGTCTCCACAGTTCATCTTACACTGGATCAGTCAGGATAGATACTTGAGAGTAGCAGAGTAACCATCATTTCTTCCCAAGCAACTCTCAACAAACAGAACCAAGTGCTTTGGTTTTAAATTGGAGAACGTCTCTCTCCCACACTAAAACAACTCAAGAACAGTAAGTATTAACTGAGAGGCTACTAGGTGCCAGATTTTGTATCAGGGAAAAGAAGCATGAAAAAAAAGCAGTTCTTATATTCAAGGCAAGATACATCCAAGGTAAGGGAAAGCCAAACACTGAATTAATCTTAATTCAAGGCAGAATATGAGATGTCACAGGAAAGGTACAAATAATGTACAGTGGGAATCAGAAAAGGGAGATGTGCCTCTGATTGCACAATGGAAGCAAAATGGGATATGTTTATAGAGGAGATAAGCTTTGAAATGGATCCTAAGGATTCAGCTGGTTTTTTAAGCACTTCAAGCATTTTAAGCATTTATACAGATGAAGGTGAGAGTGAATCCATTACCTGAGTGAATAAAAGAGTAGGAGAAATCTGGTGATGTAAATACATAGTCTCAGTTTGAGGAAATATAAATAGTCCCGTTTGGCAGAAGTTAAGCATGATTATATATTTTTGTGGGGTTTGAATTAACCCCACAACTGAATCAAGCCCACTAACAAAGACATAAAACCAGAAGCAAGAATAGACAGATTTAACTAAAAAAAGAGTAAACCTTTCTTTTCTATGATGAAATAAGCTATAAACAAAGTTAAAACACAAGTGCCTGAAAATGGAAACCTATGCAGTAATAACAGGTGACCAGACACTAGGCCACAAAGAAAATATCTAGAAATCCTGTGGTGTAGAGATTTTATAGGAAGTATCAACTGATCACACTGTAATTAAAAACAGAAACTGATCACTGTCACATTGCAAGGGATGATCCAAACCTAGTTCCAAATAATTCATAATGTTACATGCTTTTAGTAATAAAAGTATATTTATAGATTTAGACATATATCCAACAATAGAAGCTAGAAAAGATAATGATGGGGCATGTAGCTGGCTCAGTCGGTACAGCATGCAGCTCTTGATCTCAGGGTTGAGTTCGAGCCTCACATTAGGTGTAGAGCCTACTTAAAAACAAAACGATAACAAAATTTGAATGTAGGAATGAATAATTTTAAAAAAGAGAAAAAAAGTCAGTAAAACCAAAATGTGGTTCTTCAAAAACATAACATAAACATTAATTAAATGAAGAAAAAATGAATAAAAGCAATATTGAGAAGACTTGATTTTATTATCTGTAGTCTTCCCAAATGTACTTACCAATACTGCAGCTCTAATCCATATTTGAAAGAAAAGTTTAAACAGTTCAAATAAAGGTCCTCACATCCGTGTATAATAGCAAGCATTGCAGAAAAGTTTGAAAAAAGAAAAATCATCAAGGAGATCCTGTATCTTCAGATATGAATATAAACTATGATGGAGTAGCTAAAACAGACTGGAATTAGCAACAGACTATATATACTCAGTTCAGTGCACTTAAACTGAAAAATTGGAAGTAGAATAAAAATATCCATATATTTAGAGAAAAGTATTAGTGGTATTTGAAATAAGAAAGAAAATGATAGAAGAAAATATAGAAAAAAAAACTATATAAAAATGGAGGGGAAATACCTTTCCAAGGGCAAAAGCACAAAAGAAACCCAAAATATATACATCCTGAATAAAAATGCACCATAAACTAAATGACAAGATTTAAAACATATATATATATATATACCATTTTTGATTTATCAAATCAATAAAGATAAAAAGAATGAGAAGACCCAACTTAGTAAAATTTTAAGCATTTGCCTTAAACTGTTGATTCTAACAGAATTGGTGCAGTCTTTCTGGTGGGCAATTTGATGATAGAACAAAAGACCAGAAGCAAAAGACCAGACCAGGGGAAAGAGTCATGATTGTAGCTGAAGATTTTTGGAAATTGTGCATTTTTTGATGTATATGTACATGTTGATATACTCACACTGTAAGTTTGGAGTATTATTCAGAGTTTGGCCTGGTAAGCAAAAATGGACAGGAAGGGATTTAATAAAGGGGATTAGGACTTAATCAAACCACTGAAAGAGTTAAAGCATTACAAGTCAGAAAAACAGCCACAGTCTTTCAAGAGGTAAAGAGGCTACTAACTAGATTCTAAAACAGATGAATAACAGGACAATGCTTAGAAAGGGCCATACCCTCACATCTGCTCTGTCCCTACCTGTTGGTCCAGTATAGCTGGGAGAAGATAATGGCTTCTCTTTTGCTCCCAAATTTTGCTTGAATGCATCTTATTGGTAGAATGTAACCTAGACTCTATTGGGAAGGGACACATGGAAGAAGTTAGAAGGGGGTGCAAATGTTCTGAATTTTCTATTTGTGTGTGTGTGTGTGCGTGTTAGAGACAGTAATTCATTCAATATTCAATAAATATTTACAGAGCATCTAACTATGTCAGGCATTATATTAAGCAATGGGAATACAGTAGTCAACAGGGTATAAAAGGTCTAGATGAGGGAGACACAATAAACAGGACAAATATAACATACAGTAATCTAGATGGCAATTGATGCTAGGGAGAAAAATAAGGGAGGGAAGAGGATAGGGAGTGTGAGAGAATCACACTTTAGATACTGTGGTATGGAAACTTTCACTGAGAAAGTCACATCTGAATAGAGACCTAAAGTTGGAGAGGAAGAAAACCATCAGGATATCCTGGGAAAGTATTCTAGTCAGAGAGACTAGCAAGTGACTATGTCCTAGCGTACTTCTGGAACAGCAAGGGGGGCAGTAGTGTGGCTGAAGTAGGGCAGAGTGCAGGAAGAGAGCTTATAGGAAAAAAGTTCAGAGAGAGAACATGGGGAAAGATAAATAGGGCACTGGAAGTCACTCTGAGGATTTTGGATTATACACAGAATGAGATAGAAGCCATTGGAAGGTTTTGAGCAAGGAGTAACATAAACAGGCTAATGCTCTCAAAGAATCCCATTAGCTTTTAAATGAAAGGGACAGGGGACAAAATCAGAAGCAGGGAGGCCACTTGACCTATTTTAATCAATATGCATTGCATTAGAGATGGTGAGAAACTGTTGGATTCTGGATGCTTTTTAAGAAGAGATTAGGATGACTCTAAGATTTTACTGATTTATCATAACTGAGGCTGGGAGTCTATGAGAAAAATGGTTTTGTGGAAGAAGATGTGGATATCAGTTTGGACATGTTTTAGGTGCCAGTTAGACATCCAGTGGTAATGCTGAGTAGCAATTATAGTTCCCAGGGTAGCCAACATGGTCTTAACATTCCCCTTAGCTTGACTAAACTTTAGACATATCTCTTCCTGAGACTCCCTTTTCTTAGAGCATTTACTTTAGAAAACCTGCAATTGTAAATTCTTTCTCTGCCCCTTTGAGATGTAAATCTTCTCTGCTCTTGCAAGATTTACAACCCATGACCTGGGCACTATCCTTTTGAAATGTAATCACCAAGCAAGATAGTCACCCCACTTCCCAGTCTGTGGGAGGGTAGGAGCCTAAATTTGACAAACGTAAATTAGCAAACACAGATGGCTTACAGCAACGGTCTTGAATAAAGTCTTCCCTGCTTGTTTAACTCTATCTAGTGCAATTTTTCTTTAAGAAAGTAAAGGTCTATGCTAGAGATCAATTTGGAAGGCATCAGTATATCCATTTAAAGATTATACTTTCAACAAAAATTCCCTACAACTAGCATAAATATATTGATCTATCTTGCTTAAATGTTCTATTCTGAATACAAATATATTGATTTATTTAGCAATCATAACACAGTAATTACTAAAGATATTCAACATAAATTACCTTAATTTGTAAATAATTCTTCCTTGTGTCTGGAACCCAAACACTGTATATTTCCAACTTCACTGTAAATACTGGAGCACATAAGACCTTTCTCAAGGATCTAGAGTTGTAAATTTGATTGATTTGTTAATGGAAAATATAAAAGCTTTGCATCTTCAGGATCTCTTAGATTTCTTCCCCGTTTCTTCTCTCCCCACCTTGCCTCACCTTCAGTTTTCACTCTCAGTCTGTTATCTTTTCAGATTCAGGGTCTTCTTACATTGTCCCCACCACAGAGAGCGAGCGAGTGAGCGAGCGACAGCAGTCCTCACCCCAAAGCTAGAGTGAGGCCTGACAGGAGATGGTCAATGATAGCCTGATGCGGAAGGTTTTGTTTTTGTTTTTGTTTTTGTTTTTGCTCTTCAGATGTCTCTCCTTTGGTTTTTTGTATAAAAATTGAAAACACAGAATGTGTACCTTGACTAAACATGCCCAAAAAGCCAATATGCCAACTTTCGCTTCAGGCAACCTGAGTTTATCTCTATTATAGGAAAATGAATTAAAAAAAGAAAAAAGAAAAAAGAAGAAAGAAAAGTCTTATACATGGTTTAGCCTAAGCCATGATGAGTAAGGGTTGCAAAAACGCATTTAGGGTCTAAGTGAAAGCTGGTAATAAATTAAAAAGAAAATGCATAAATAGAAGAATACCATCAAAAGTTGCAAAAGTAGAAAAATGACAGAAGTGTTCAAAAGAAGGCCAGAAGCAGTGACAAAATCTATTTTCATGTACACTCACTTGGGAAGGCACAATTACTATTAGGGTCAGCCAAATTATATATTTAGGCCCCAGGCTTGTGAGCTTATGCTACTTTGAACAGCTGTTCAAAAGATGTTCGGTGCTATTTGTTTGACAGATGGAGAAAATGGTACTCACTAATGGCCTAAGTTGCTTTGACACGAACTGATTTCCCTATCGTTCAAAGTTTCTTGCAATATCAACTGCAAATAGCTGGACAATTTGAACCTATTCCTTAGTGCTGACATCCTAAGGAAGAACTTTTCAAAATCTGAGATCCTCACTTGAAAGATGATGATTGTTATTATAACCAACTTTCTTTACATTGAGAAATGGGGAACTGTGGGTCATACATACATCCCCATTGTTTGAAGGAGATTGTTAGTCACCTTTGTTTCTGACTGTCATTATTTGGAGCTGACTCCCCTACCTTTGGAAATAAAGGGGATGATTACATTTTATTCACAAGGAAGGATTTATAAGACTCATAAGAAACAGCTGTTTCTCTTTACTATGGCATTTTCTTTCTTTTCATTGCATAGGAAGTCAGCTGGGAGATGCTAGTAAATGGTGGATTGAATGCAACACAAAGTTGGTATTTGTTACTATTTAGAAATAATATTTTCCTAATTGTTTTTATAGAAGAGAGGAAAACATCCTTAAAATAATGTCTCATCAGGACAAATAAGACAGAAGACACAAAGCCAAGACCATCCAGTAGGAAAACGCAGATAAAATGTATGAAGATTAATAACAGAAAGTACTCTGTTTCTATAGTAGGTTTTAGGGATGCTCACAAGCGGGTCTGGGGAGTAAACCCCTTTCACTTCCTATCAAAACTGCAGTTCAGGGGGCACCTGGGTGGCTCTGTTGGTTAAGTGTCCGATTCTGGCTTAGGTCATGATCTCGGGGTTCATGAATTCAAGCTCTGCATTGGGCGGTCTGCTGTCAGCACAGAGCCTGCTTTGGATCCTTTGTTCCCATTCTCTTTTTGCCCCTCCCCTGCTTGCACGTGCTCTCACTCTCTCAAAAATAAACATTTAAAAAAATTAAAAATAAAAACATTGCAGTTCAGGATATTTAGGATCCTCAATCTCCTTAGATGTCCTTTTCTAATGATCCCTATTATTCAGATTAATGGGATTCAGGGACAGAGATTTGTTTTTGAAACATTCTAGTGTATGGAGTTCAGGGGTAGAGTATTTTGTTGTTACTGCTACATTTAAGAAACTGTGATTTCCCTTTCTCACTTCCTGTAGTAGAGCAATATTTTGTCTGTATCAAACTGAATGTCTTTCCATTTAATTGTTGTCAGTCCACTGGTATTTGGCCTGTGAAGCAACATTCTTTTACAATTCTTTGATGATCATCCTTCATTTTCTCTATGTATAATATTTAGGTATTTAAAGACAAATACTGTATATCTGATAAGAGGAACAATATTAATTCTTCCTGTATTTTTTAGTATTTTCATGGTCCTCCATACCCACGTTTAATTCACATACCTAAAGGAAAAGAAAACTAATAGTTATGAAAAACACACTCTCATAAACCCATTAAATAATAAGTTACCCCATGGCAGGCACTGTGTCATATGTATCCACATACCCTGGTGTTTAGCTTAGGGCCTGTATTAGTGAAAAGTTCTCCAAAGAAACAGAATCAAAAGGATTCATATTCTATAGACCGAGACTTATTGTAAGGAACTGGCTCATGCGATTTTGGAGATGCTTAAGTCCCAAGATTTGCAGAATGAGTTGGCAAGCTGAAGTCCAGTCTGAGTCTGAAGGCCCGAGGACCAGGAGAGCCAATGGTATAGGCCCTGTCTGAAAGCTGGCAGGCTTAAGATCTAAGAAAAGCCAATGTTTTTGTTAAATTAATCATCACATGGCTTTCCATATTGTCACTACCTAATATATATTGGTAAATTAGTAAGTTTTCCCATTTATTCTTTAGAAAAGTTCTGCAAAATAATTTTCTCTTCATTTCAAGGAAGAAGTATGTGTTCAAAACACTTGGTGGTATTCTTCCAGGCTAGGTGGATCAAGACTTGAACCCCATGTCAATTTAGGTGAATAGTACCTGATTTAAAATAACTGTCCTAATTCTCTTATCTTATTAGAATGTGTTGCAATAAAAAAAAACATTGAGAAACATGAGTAGGGCCACAGAATTGATAATAAGCTAGGTGGGTTTAGATAATGTAGTAAATGTTATAATGAGATGTTAAAATGTTATAATCATTAACCTAAGTTTTATTTTTTTCTTTTTATTGGGGTTCATAAAATGGAGGTTATGCCATACATTTCAAAAAGCTCTTTGAAAATGTTTATTTTTATGTGTATTAGGGTATTAGGGCTGGTTAGATATTTGATTTTAACTTCCTGAAAAAAAATTCAAAAGCTGAATAAATTCTATTTTTTAAAATATTCTTAAAAGTATATAGGAACTAATAATAAATAAGTAATTTATCACACCAAAATATATAACACAGTTAAAACTCAGAGAGCCCATAAAAGAGAGCCACTCTTACCCTAAAGACATTTGTGAAAATCTGAGGAACATGATCATAACTTTCAAGGTTAATAGGGGGCAGACAGCAGAAGGCAAAGCTCAAGTCTAAAAGGAGAGTCTTCCTCTATAAAAATGACATTCCCAAGGGTTATTGTCTGTGTGAAACCAGAGAAAATGCCTCAGTGCCTACCAGAGGGCATTATCCTTGGGAAATCTGTATGCACAAGTCAGCACCCATGGAGATTTCCAGGCACATGCACTTTACTCATGTGATCCAAAACACTTCAAACCATACACGTGGCAAAGAGCTATCTACACTGGTAATGTTCCAAGCACTTAGCTAATATAAAAGCAAACCCTTTCTGGAAGAATGTACTTTAAACTGAGATTTCAAAAAATTCTCAGGTAAACAGATTCATTTTCCAAGGAAAATGAGTCATTCAGATTAAAAAACAATCACTGAGCAGATAAGGAAATAAAATCAGAATTAAAAATCAGAATTTTAAGAATCAGAATTAAAAGAATAAGATTTAAAATTAAGATTAAAATTTAAGAATCAGAATTAAAAATCCTGAAACATGTACACTAAGAATTTAGATGCTAGAATTCACAGATAAAGACTACTAAGTAGCCTTGTTTAATATGTTCAAAGCAAATTAGAACCACGTGTGAAAATCTGCAGAAAACAGCAAATTACAAATGGTTACCAAGCAGATTTGAAAAAGAACCAAGTAGAATTTCTGGGACTTAAAAATGTAATTATTTGATGAATAGCCTTCCAGCTATGATGAAATAACAGGTGACAGAACAATGCTCCAATTAAGAATGAATAGATGTATCCAGATAAACCATCAACATCTGTATAAAGGCACTGGGGAGTTGCTGATGTTGCCAGGATAAGAGAAGACAAGATTTCAGAAAGGAGGGAATTGCAGAGAAAAATTTTGGCAGCTGTTTTTCTACTGGAGCCATTTGTTGATGTGGATGGGAAGGAGGAAGCAAAGAATTGGAGAAAGAGAGGGTGAGTATTGGCAGAAAACTGAACATTTTGGCAAGCTCACTGAGTTGAAGAGACAAAATATAATGGTTGAGGAGCCAAATCCCCTCAAATGAGAAGAGACAGAACTGAATCTAACACACAGTGTTTTCCTCAAGAAGTGTGCAGAATCCTGATGCTCCACAAAATGGTAGACTAAGTTAATTTGTTTGGATTTCTCCCAAAGGCAGACCCTGATAGAAGTTTTTGAGTATGAAAATAGTTTATTTGGGAGATTATCTCAGGAAACACTGGCAGAGTAGAAAGAGGAAAAAAAAAGGATAGGGGTAGGCAATAAAGAATGATGCTTTTTTGAAGTAATTCCTCACTATGGGTAACTGGAGCCTAATATAGACAGTGAATTCTGGGATCTGGTGTGAAATATGCACCCCCAACCAAGTGATAACCAGTAACCAGTGTTCTGCCACCCAAGGGCATGAGGAAACTGGAGTATGTTTATGTACCAACTCCTGCCAGTCATTGGCTAACAAATTCTCCCAAAGGACATTAATTCCAATTCACACTGGCCTAATGATAAAGCAGAACCTGGTGGCTAGAGAAAGCCCTGAGGAGATCACATGCAGGTACTGGCATCTGGAGGTTGGATCAGTGTAGGCTGAAATGGTCCACACTGGTAGGACTCCAGCAGAGCACCACAACTTCTGCTACAGACAATGTTGGTACTGCCTAGTTCCACATGTGCCCTGTGTAAATTCACTCATTCCTATGACCAAGTCTTTAAGACAGTGGGTAATTACAATTTCTAAAAAGGAATGTTTGTATTAAGAGAATGGATGAACTACAGTCCCCACTGCTGTAGTTAGTCTTTAGGTGGCACTGATATTTACTGCTTCTTTTATCTCCCGTCCATTAGTGATTCCCTATTCCCTTGACCAGCAAATGCTGCTAGTCTGGGTTACTGGCCCAGTGGGGTAACATTCTTGACAGGTCTGCATCTATGCTTACTGTGCACTTGTTAAACAATGTTTGTTTCAATTTCTTGGTCATGGGTATCAATGGGCATTGATGCATGAAGAGGCAGGTGAATAAATCTCTTAAGTTCCATTCATATTCCTCTCTGATGTTACTATGAGGAATCAACCTTACCTCCTTATATCAGGTCAATTACTCCTAATGATATAGTAACTCCAATATTTTACTGCTAATATACTGGACTAAAGAACCCCAAATGACCAGATGGCAGGTGGAGTGTTAGGTTTAATTAAATCCTTACTGCGGCCTTAGGAGAATGTTGCTCCAGGAACTACAGCCTCTAATGAACCTGTAATAGTGAGGACAGGATGCAGAATTTGTTCAAGGGTGTCCTGAAAGTAATACTGAGAGGGTCTACTCCTACTTCCAACTTCCTACTTCCTGTAGTCTCTACCTCTTAGGCCATTACAGCACATAATGGCTGTTGATTCAAACACCATACCCTGAAGGAAAGCACTCCAGCCCCACATAGGTATGCATTTAAGAGTTTTTTCCAAGTTTCTCAGGCTGAAACCTTCAGGGTGCCAAAGTATACAGCAGGACTAGTGGATCCCATGGCCATATTCTCACTGCTATGCCTTCTTCATTATAAAGTGAGCCAACTGTCCCTGGAGATATTATGTGAGATCCCATGTCAGTAAAACAGATATTTCCTGGGTCTTCCAACAGTAAGTTGAGGCACTACAGATGGGAATGGAAAACTTATCCCCAGAATATGTATTAATTTCAGTAAGAATGAAATGGTTTCACTTCCAGTTTGGAAGTATTTCACTGTAATCAAGTTAAAATCAAAAAGATGTTTGGTCTTTCTTCAATGAATGGTTTAATACTGTGAGCTTAGAGTCAATCAAACTCAGACAGTTAGTGTCTGTGTGAAGGAGCTTTTGGGTGCATGAATAAGCTCTAGCTCAGAAAATATAGTTACATTCATGGACTCACTGCAATCACCAGGATAACCAGCTGGTCTATCCACCTGGTTGTTCAATGTCACACCCACGGTGCATCTTCTCTGATAGGTATTTATGTGAGACACATGGATTCAGTTGGAGGTCTTTTTCTATAAATGTTCATACACATGCTTCTTCCCAGACTTCTCTATTTCTAATGTTCAATCATGTTCTTTCTAAGCCCCAGCCTAAACACTCAAGCCACTTGCTAGTGCCAAGGCGTCCATGCATATGCTCAATTCTGTCCATTCTTGTCTACACTAAGTTGATGCCCAGGTCTATTTCTTGAAGTTCCGCCCACTGGGAGGATTTCTCTCACCCTTTGGTCTGCAGTACAGAACAATCCATTCCAAATCCACACCAACAGCTGTGCTGCTAAATCCATAAGCAAGGCCTAAGTTTTCTCCTTCTCCATAAAAATCAAGCAGTCTGTGAGGATAGGAGAAACAAAGGGGGAAAATTATGCAAATAAAAGACTGAGAAATCCCCCCAAGTTGGTGAAAAACAGAAACCTACAAATCCAAGAAGCTCAGCGAATGAAGCCCAAGCAGCTAAATAGAAAGAGAACCATACCTAGGCACATTATTATTAGATTGATGAAAATGAAAGATAGTCTTAAACTAGAACAGAGGAGGGGGAGCAGACAAAAATTACATACAGGGGACAATGATAATCATGATGTTGACTCATCAGAAACAACAGTGATCAGGAAATAGTGAAAAGATATGTTAAAAGCAGTGGAAAGAATGTTGTGGTAAGTTAAAGATGGCCATACACTCTTTATTATCCCCTTTATTATCACCCTTTATTATCCCATTCTTTATTATCAAGGAGAGATGGAGTTTACTTAAATTTCCCTTGATGCTGTGCTGGCTCTGTCCCTGCTCTACCAATAGAATATGGCTGAAGTGACACTGTGTCAGTTCTAAGTCTAACCCTTGAGAGGAATGGCAGCTTGTGTTTCCTCTTTCCTGGAATATTTGCCTCCCTTCAGAACCCAGCTGTCATGCAGTGAGAAGCCCAAGCCAATACGGAGGTCATGTGTAAGCACTCCAGTAAACAGCCCAGCTGAGCTACCAGCCAAGAGCTAGCTAGCATCAACCCCGAGCCATGCAAGTGAGCCATCTAGGACTTAACTCATTTGGGCATCTCTTGCTGACTTTATGTGGAGCAGAAGAACCATACAGATGATCCCAGTAAACTCATGGAATCAGGAGATATAATAAAATGCCTTTTTTTTAAAGACATTAAATATTGTGGTTGTTACACGGTGTCAAATAAGAAAACAAATCTAGACTTCATAAGGAGAGATGACTGAAATAGAAAGAGCATTTTGACCATAAGATCTGCAAGCATCTCAAGGATTAGATAAAGAGGATTTTTCTTCTGTAGAAAGGAATAAACAAGGCTAGAAAGAACAGGATGTAGGAAGTGGGATAGAAGAGTGGCATGATCAGATAGCAGGTCAGAAAATTCTGTACCCGGAGGCCAGCCTAACTTCCAAAGCTCTTAAGAGACTGTACACAGGCACAGGCTGTGTAGTTAAGGGACATGGGGGAAAGAGACAATTTAACCTAAGTTTGGTTAACAAGCATTTTGTTATGACTGATCAGTGGACACAAGCAGTTCAGCTAATAATTTGTGAAGCAGAGAATGGGAATTTGGAGGATCTGTGTCTGGCTTTGCCATGGGTAAGGAGGAGGGCATCCATGAGTCTTGTCTAGATCATATGGGAAAGAGTAGTTCTGTAGAGTAGGCTGTTGTCCTGAACACAAAAGAGTGGGAGATTCCTTGAGCCACTATTTCCCAGAAGCACAGGACTAGGTAAATTTCAACATTGTCAGTGGCAACATATAATAAAAACAGCTGCCACATCAGAAGTCTATTTCCAGTAAAAATGTACTTCAAAGATGAGGGTTAAACAGAGACATTTTAAGGAAAAAAACCTGAGAATTTACTGAAGTAGGCCTATGGTATACAAATGTTAAAAAAAAAAAAAAAAAGTCATGAGGTTGAATAAAAAAAGTACCGAATGAAAACTCTGATCTATGGGAAGGAATGAATACCTCGGGAAACATTAAATAAAAACATTGAGTAAAAGAAGGCTATGGGGATAGTGGTTGTCTAATGGGGACAAGAAGAAAACTTCTAGGATGGTGGAAATGTTATGTCTTGTTTGGTGTGATTACATGGGTATAAAGCATTTCTCAAAATGTTTTGAATTGTACAAGTAATCACATTTGTGCATTTTACTGAGAGTAGATTTTAAATTAATTTAAATAATTAAAATAAAATCCAACTTTATATCTAAAAATTAATAAAGACAAAATTACAGAGTTTTAGAAAATACTTTCATGGTCTTAGGGTAGGACAGGATTTATTAATCAAGACGAAAAGCAGTTACCATAAAGGGAGAAATAATAAGTTTGTTTTTCTTAAAATTTTCTAGTCAGTACACCATAAAAAGAATATAAGCCACAGAGTATCCAGTGTCTATGAACAACTACTGATAAATCAACCTTAAAAGAACATCTTAGTATGCTATCAACCAGTATAGGGAACTTCATGAATAAAGAAGTTCAGAAAAAACTATAAATACATAAAATCATGCTCATCTTCATTAATAATCAGGCATATAGTTATAAAATAAATCACATTATATCAGTACAAATTCACTAAATTGGCAAAAAAAGGGAAAAAATCTGACAAAAGTAGGTATTGGCAAGGAGATAGTAAAAAGGGGGTTATAAATTGGTACAACCTCTTTAGAATTATTTGGAGTTATCTACTAAAGTTGCAGACCTGAATACCTTTTTTTTTTTTTAACTTTATTTGATAGAGAGGAAAGAGGGATAGAGAGTAAGGGACAGAGACAGAATCCCAGGCAGGCTCAGTTCTCTCAGCACAGAGCCTGATATGTAGCTGGAACCCATGAACCATGAGATCATGACCTGAGCCAAAATCAAGAGTTGGACGCTTAACCAACTGAGCCACCCAGACATGAATACCTTATAATTATGTATTTCCACTCTTTAGGTATATGTTCCAAAGAGACTCTTACATGAAGATATATGTAAGAGAGTATCATAACATTACTATTTATAATGTCCATCAACAGTAGAATACATAAATAATGGTGTATTTATGCAGTGGGATATTACACAACAAAGACAATGTATGAAAACAGCTCACATATCAATATAAATGAGCCTCACAAACAATGTAGAGTGAAAGAAGAATCAAAAGAATAAGTGTTGCATTTATACAGCTTGATAAATGACAAACTAAATAATGTTTTTAGGTATGTTTATGTAGAGGATAAAAACTATGAGGAAAAACAAGGAATGACTGTTACGAAAGCCAGGATAGCACTTACCCCTGGTAATAGGAGGGGTGTTGTATTCTTGGCACATGGAGGTCTACTATTTTACACTATACACATGTGTTTTATGTCTACATCTGTATATATATTTCAAAATTTTTAAAATGAACATGTGTGGTATATTATATTGACCAAGACTGTGACTTAGGCTACTGTTTCAGAGCAAATTGTTTTTTTTACTTCAAAACTTACTGGGAGCTGGTTAATGTCTTCGTATCAGTAATACAGAGTAACAGTCTTTCAAACAGAAATAAAACTTGGGAGACCATTTTGGTCATCACAACACAACTGAAACAAACAAAAAATAAAAACAAGAACACCTGAATCCAAAGACGTTAAGCAACTTTCCTAAAGAAAATGGATAGTGTCAGACTAACCTAGATTCCCAGTGATTAATGGGAATGAGATGAGATTAATCGTTCAATGATGTTAATCATGAGAAAGTCTCTGAAGTCAACTATCACATCTTGCCCATTCAATGACTGCCTCTTTGCACTTGGAAACAGATCCCTGTGGATCTTTACCCTGCTTGCTTGTCAATGACATGCATGTCAATGACATGGAATGTAGCATGTTAACCCACTCAAATAAATGTTGTACATCTAGAGCTTCCTAGGTAACCAAATAATTTTCACCTAAACAGAATACAATAAGGAAAAAAATATTGCTCAGCATTTCAACTTATTCAGATGAGCAAGTGTTAATATAATCCTTTATCTTCCTCACATCAGAGGGACAGGATTTTTTTAACCTTAGTTGTTGTTGCTGGTTCCCCCCACCCCCCAACTCATTATTTCTCTGATGCTGTCTTTGGGCTCCTTGGCATCAGAATTAACTAGAAAATGAAACATGTTTAAAATGTAGTTTCCTAAACTTTAACCAAGCTATAGCATAGTCTAATATAATCTTTGAGGACAAAACTCAAAATTTCCATTTTAGGGGCACCTGGGTAGCTCAGCAGTTAAGCATCCAACTCTTGATTTCAGCTCAGGTCATGATCTCATGGTTGGAGGAACTGAGCTCTGTGACGGGCTCTGCTCTGACAGCAATGGACCTGCTTGGGATTCTTTCTCCTTTTCTTTCTGCCCCTCCCCTGCTTTCTCTCTCTCTCAAAATAAACATTAAAAAAATAAATTTCCATTTTAACCAAGTTCTCCAGCTGATTTTTATGCCCAATGAGTACAAGAATTTTACTCAAGTTTATTTTCTAGGACCTTATGATTTATCTTCTTACTTTTATGTTTTATTATTTAATGCCTTTGGTGACAAAGCAGAATAACTTGAGAGATTATATTTAATGTATTATAGTATTTAAACCAAGAAAGAAAATTGGATCTTATGCAATCTTATAATTGAGTTTCCTGTTTTAAAAAATTTCCAGTGTCCTAGCTGCAAAGAGGCCTAACTTGTCACAGTTGTAGGAAACATTAGGGATCAGTTAACCTAGCCTCGTCACTGAAGGGTGAGAAAACTGAAGCCCAGAGATGAGAACTCACTTGCTAAGGTCACACAAAGAGTCAATGTGTGGGCCCATACCAGGACTCCGCTGCCTTGGTCTAAGGCCAATGATTTTCTTTTTAAATCATGAATGTAAACCAAATCTGGAAGGTAATATGCAATGATGAAAACATAAGATTTTTGTGGAGCTTCTGAGGGAAGACTATGATTTATTGATAAATTATTTATAAAAAGTTATTTAACTTTTATTCATTAATTCTGCTATATGACCTTTTTTAAAATGTTTATTTTTAAGAGAGACAGCATGAGCTAGGGAGCAGCAGAGAGAGATGGAGACAGAGGATTGCTGACAGTAGCAAGCCCGATGTGAGGCTCTAACTCATGAACCTCAAGATCATGACCTGAAGAGAAGTCAGACAACTGATTCAGCCACCCAGGCACCCCAATACTGCTACATGATTTTTTTCAGTATAAAATTTCACTTGGTCAGCATACTACAATAAAATGTATTTCACTATGTTTTATTTCTATCTCCATTATAAAAAGAAGTTGTATATTTACAGAAAAATATATATATTTATATATATTTAATACATTAATTATACATGCATGTGCACACGCACACGCACACACACACACACACACACACACACACAACTGTAGCTTATTTTCATTTGCCATGTCATCAAGAAAAGAGATTTGGAGTCTACCCAAACCATCTCTAGGCTTTAAATTTTAGTACACTCTTTAGTAAAATATTCTGGAGAATGGGAGAGAAGAGAGGGTAAATGGGATGTGTTAAAAACTTGGCTTCAACTTTCATTATTTCTTAAAGATTGAGAGAAAGAGGAAAAGTATCTGGGTATTTCATTCCTTCTTATCATAATCCAATTGTGCTTTTGTATACTTACCACTCAGGCACTACTCTTGTCTAGGACAATAATAACCTATTAGATACCAAATCCAACAGGCCACCTTTCTTACCATAGTTACATTCTTAGCAGTAGTCAATATATTTGGACACACTGTTTTCCAACATCTTCTTTTCTGGGTTTCCAAGGGTAACATCCTATAATGGTTAATTTTATATGTCAACTTGGCTAAGTGACAGTACCTTGATATTTATTTTGTCAGACAAGTCTGGATGGTGCTGTGAAGCTACTTTTTAAATGAGATTAACATTCAAATCAATAGATTTTGAGTAAAGCTTACTTTCCATAATGTGGGTGGGCCTCATCCAATCCATTGAAGGTCTTAGGAGAAAAAAGACTGAGGTCCCCCAAGGAAGAAGAGGGAATTCTGATACCTCTATCTTTGTACTAGAATTTCAACATCAACTCTTCCCTAGGTCTCTAACCTGCTAGCCTACCTTGCATATTTTAAAATTGTTAACCTTCACCTTTCTCCTCTTACCCTCTTTCACTCTCTCCCTCTCCTTCCCTTCCTCTCAATGCTATATATACTCTTGGTCCGTTTCTCTGGATAGCCTTGAGTAGTGCATACCCCTTTCTACATTGTGGACACAACCATTCAGTTTCTTTGTTGGCTCCTCTTCCTCTGTCCGACTTCCAAAATGTTAGTGTGCTCAGGACTCAGTCCTGGTACCCACATTCCAGGACATCTCTGCCTATTCCAGTATTTTAAATGCCACATAAACACTAAAGATTCTCATATACTCAGCCTTGACCTCTTTCTTGACCTCCAGGGGACAAGTCCAGCCACCCACTCAACTTCTGATTTCATCCTCGGGACCTGCTTCTTGCCCAGTATTTTTTTCTCCTATAAATGGAACCACCATTCACTTACTGCCTTCCATCATTTCAAACATCTAATCCATAAACAGGTCCTGCCAATTCTACATGTAAACATATTTCAAATCTTTTTCTGCAAACCACTGTCATCTCTTGCCTGGAGTGTTCCATAGCCTTCTAACTTATCTCTCCCAGCCTCCAATTATCCATTCTACACACAAAGCAAGCTGAAAAATCATGTTCAATGATAAATCAATCATGTTCCTCCCTTACTTAAAAGATTCCAATGGCTCCCAACTTCATCTAAAATAAAAGCCAAGCTCTTCACTGTAGAGTAACTGGCTCTGGCCCAACTCTTTACCTTTCCCTACCAGTTTTGTATTATCTGCTACATCTCAGCATTCCAAAACCTCCTTTCTCTATTTTGAACACACCAGGTTTGCTCCCCTCTAAGTCCTCTGTTAGAGCTCTCCCTTTACTCAGAATATTTGTTTGTTTGCCATATCTTGACAGGGAAGCCTCGCTGGACCACCCAAACTTAATTAATCTAACCCTGTCTCTCTCTGCCATGTTGCTTTTTTTTAATGTGCATCATATATTTCCAAGCCCCCCCCCCCCACCGACTTAAATATAAGTCTATGAGCAAACACCTCGTTCATCTTATTCGCAGTAATATCCAAGGTACCCAAGCTATTACACGGATCACATACTCAATAAAGAAAAATGTTTTACAAAGTCTAAAAGCACGTGCAGCATGATGTTAACAGTTGTTAAATCGAGATGATGGAAATACAAATATTTGTTATATTAAGCTTTCACTTCTCTGTATTTTTAGAATTTTTCAAAATTGTACATAGATAGACAGAGGTATAATTTGAGGACTCCTTTGGAAGAAGGAACTGGTCTTATTGCCAGAACTTGTCAACCTGAACTGGAATATACACTCACTGAAAGAAAGTGCTGCATTTGAATGTTGATGGTGTTGCATGATGTTAGAGACTGCAAATTACGAGCTGGGTCTTGTGATTTCTATCTAAAGATAGGTAGTACACTTTCTAGAGCATTCCCAGATTGAGAGGGCTCACCCACCCTGCTTTCTGCGTGAAGTTAGTAAATACCCAGGGTCCTTGGTAAAGCGATGCAGTTTAGTACCTGGAAGATGTTCTATTAGAGAAACAGCCTAGCCCCGTAGAGACAGCGATGTCCTCAGTCCAGAAGATCTGTCCTCTTCTACCACCCAGTTGGGAGTAGGGTGGAGGGAGGGATTTGGAAAGGCATTCTACCTTTGTGTGTGTGTGTGTGTGTGTGTGTGTGTGTGTGTGTGTGTGTAGGTTCCTCATATTTTTATATGAAACTCATATTTTTATATGAAGGATTTAAATAAAACAGTCTTTTTTCTAAATAATTTCAGTGTCTACTGCCTCAACATTTTTAGAATGTCATTTAAGAATATCTGTACTTCAGCCCAAATTTTCAAACCCCATAAACTTTATTAACAATGGAATTTTCTGTAATCCAGGGCACTTGCTATTCAAAATGCAGTCTGGGACAGCAACACTTGCAAGCCCTAAGAGCCTTTTAGAGATGGGAACTTTTAAGCTCCACCCCAGAACTACGGATTCTGAATCTGCATTTTAACAAGATCCCAGGTGATTTCTTTTTTTTTTTAATTTTTTAATGTTTTATTTATTTTTGAGACAGAGAGAGACAGAACATGAGCAGGGGAGGGGCAGAGAGAGAGGGAGACACAGAATCCAAAGCAGGCTCCAGGCTCTGAGCTGTCAGCACAGAGCCTGACGCGGGGCTTGAACTCACGAATCATGAGATCATGACCTGAGCCGAAGTCGGATGCTTAACCGACTGAGCCACCCAGGTGCCCCTATCCCAGGTGATTTCTATGCACATTAAGAGGTTAAAAGTACTATACTATAGCTTTCTTGATTGTTTTCTTCACTGTACAGCAGCTTTTTATTTTGATGCAATCCCAATAGTTTGTTTTTATCTCCCTTGCCTCAGGAGACATATCTAGAAAAATGTTGCTACATGATTTCACTCATATGTGGAGTTTAAGAAACAAAACAAATGAGCAAGGAGAGAAAGAGAGAAGCCAAGAAACAGACTCTTAACTATAGAGAACAAACTGATGGTTACCAGAGGGGAGGTGAGTAGGGCGATGAGTGAAATAGGTGATGGGGATTAAGGAGTTCACTCATAATGAGCACTGAGTGATGTATGTAATTGTTGAATCACTATATTGTACACTTGAAGCTAATATAACACTGTATGTTAACTATACTGGAATTCAAATAACATTTAGGGGCACCTGGATGGCTCAGTCAGTTGAGCATCTGACTTTTGGTTTCAGCTCAGGTCATGATCTCAGGGTCCTGGGATCCAGCACTGCCACTCGCTCTGCACTGAGCATGGAGAATGCTTGTGATTCTGTCTCTCTCTCTCAATCTCTCTCTCTCAGTCCCTCTGTCCATGCTCATGTATTCTCTCTCTGTAAAATAAAAATTAAATTAAATTAAAAAAACAAAATGTATTATACTATCACACCTAGTACCACTTCCTGCATGAGCTGACTCCACTAGTCACACCTGCTTGGCAAACACCTGGTGACTTTTAGAGCAATTAAATTTACATTTGTACATTTAAAAAATTTCTTTTATGTATATTATTTTGCCAAATCTTCATAATGATCCTGTTGAGTCGTCAAATAGTTCTTATTGTCACCAGCATATGGATGAGAAAACTAAGACTGGAATGACGTGCTCCAATCCCACAGTAATGGTGACAGAATCTATGCATCTAAAAGTGCACATCGTCACCAATACCCCTGTTAGGATGGGAGATTTCTTAGCAACATTTCATCCCTTCCCAGCCCACACAAGTTTATATCCTGTCAGTAAGGTCTTCTGGGGCTGCTGCTCAATATAGAATTTTAACATTCCCGTAGGTACTGAAAAATAAATCACATTCTCCAAGTCATTCTGAGTTGAGCTAAAAATCCAATTATCACCTCACTAGCTGACATCGTAAATCTCTACCAATTCTCAGCAACTAAGAGATAACCTTAAAAGCACTAACTCCACTGAGCTCATGACCTTCTCCTTCTGAAGTTTCTCAGCGCATCCCCTCAGAGCTTGGGCAAGGGTTAGAATGTGAAGCCCACAGACCCAGATTCAAATTCTGATCCTGACGTTCTCTTACTAAATGTGACACTTGGGCAAACCATTTAGCCTATTTAAGCCTTAGATTCCACTTCTATCAGCTGGAGATTGTTTACCTATTTATAAAAGTGTTCAAATGAAAAGAGATAATGAATGCACAGTGCTTAACACAATCTTAAACTCCCAGTAAGTAGATCATAATGTTAGTTATCATCACTCATTAAGACAGTTTTCTCATCTGTCGAATTGAAGGAAAGAAAAATCTCTAAAGTCCACTCAGCTTCTCATTTGAGAAGTTTAATTCATGTTTATACTTCCTGCTCTACCCCTTTATCGAGAAATCAGAGCTTGCCTTCATTAAAAAAAAAAAAAAAGATTTGAATCACTGAAATATGAGATGTTTCCTGATTGAATGAGATTTCCAAGAACACAGGAGGGACACAGACTGGAGGTGTTATTACATTTTTATTTGAATTTTATAAATTTAATGAGATGGAACATGCCAGAAATATATATTTATGCTTTTTAAATCACAAGAGTTTTAAAATTGTTTTTTCTACATTGACAGAATAAGTATCAATAGGCATTAGCCTTACCCCAAAAGATCACAAAAATGAAAAGAACTAGAGTAGCAATGTATATATTATATCCTATAGCATCAAACCTCCCAAAGAACAGGGCAGCCAATGGAAGGGGGGGTGACTCCCAACTGGACTAATCATGTGCTAATTCCACAAGAAAAAGGGAGTCTCTTACTACCTTCTTTCTTAGATATTGCTTACCCTTGAAGACATAAATATTTTGGTCTTAGAAAAAAAGAAAAAAAACTGAAAAACTCAAATACATGTTTAATCATCCTATGCTCCTTTATTGCAATAGCAATGAGGATGTACCTTTTCACCTCCACCTCCACTGAGTATAATTTCCTGCAAAAAACCCTTCCGTATGGGTCCTTAAAAGTCTACATTTTCTCTTTTTGGATCACTGTTATTGTTATTATTATGACCATACTAGCACTAAAAAATGAATCAAAAAAGCACATAGAACATTTCTGATTCTTTTGATCTTAGAGTAGAATTAGACTCTCCCCTATAATTGCCTAAGATGTTGCTTGAAAAAAAATAAAATATTTTATTCTTATAAAAAATAAGAAAAAAAGAAATGATTCCATTTCATTACTAGATATTTGACCATCTTTCTCTAGGAAGATACTGTGCCTCTATCTTCTGTTGTCTAATTTTTGGCAGAAGTTCAAAAATGTAATAAAAAAAACAATGTTCTTTCAGATACTAATGTATGTACTGTGTGTGGGTGTTCTGTATACAGAACAGATGCCACGATAATTCCACCGCTACATTAAAGTTTGTCTTTAAGAAACAAAGAAATCTACCGTCCCTTGTCCCTGACCCAATGCTAACTAGAATGTGCGTAAAATGAATCAGAAAGGGATTTCAGGGTCAACTCTGATTTTGTCAGACCTAAATCATTCATTCAACCACCATTTACTGAATGCTGACTCTTAGTCAAGTTTCAGTGGGTCTGGAAATAAAAAAGTAAAATGAACAAAACACAAAACAAACAAACAAAAAACACCTTTCCTAGTTTTGAGGAGCTTAAACTTAAGTGGGAAAGAGAAACACTATGAATCCAAACAAGACAAAACGGGGCGCCTGGGTGGCTCGGTCGGTTAGGCATCCAGCTTGATTTGGCTCATGATTTGGCTCTTGATTTAGATCATGATTTGGTCATGATCTAAAATTTTTTGAGTTCGAGCCACACATTTGGCTCTATGCTTATAGTGCAGAGCCTGCTTGGGATTCTCTTTCTCTCCCACTCTTTCTGCCCCTCCCCTAGTCATGCTATCTCTCTCTCTCAAAAATACATAAGTAAACATAAAACATTATTTTTAAAAAAAGACAAAACAAAAAAATTAAATAGAAACGTAAAAATATTTTGGAAATACTAAAAAATAATTATACCTTGATGTTGAAGAAAAGACTCAAGAAAAACTATACTTCATATAAGGAAGTATATATGATCTAGGCGTTAAGAACTTACTGGGCCCCAGGGATGCCTGGCTGATTCATCAGTGAAGTGTGCAACGCTTGATCTCAGGGTTGTGAGTTCAAGCCCCACATTGTGCATAAAGTTTACTTAATAAACACACACACACACACATTGGGCCCTGTTGGTCTATGATTGACTATATTATACACAAATCTTTTTTTCCCTTACTCATTCATCCATGCAATCAGTTCAGTGAAAATTTATTGAGTATCTGTTTATCTGCATTCAAGGGGGTTGGAGTTTTTGTATCTCACAGAGTAGAAGTGGCCAGAAGGTATTTTTAGGTCCAAAATAAGTAGTTAAGTCAGAATTTGGTTCCAAAAAAAAAACCTCTCTTTAAGATGCCCCAATCTTAACCACTACGCTGGATATTACTTCTAGTATAGCACAGAACTGTTATCCTATTAAAGTAGTTCTCAAATTGAGATCTTCAGACCCCTGGGGCCTCCTAAAATCATTTGTAGGGGTCCCGTAAAATCAAAACTCTTTTCATAATGATACTAAGGTGTAATATCCCATTTTCATTTTGTTGCTATTATACTGATGGTACAGAAGAAGTGGTGGGTAAGCAGCTGGCACCTTTCCACTAATCAAGGAAGGGAAAAAAACTGTACTGGTAGTTATCTCTCCACTGCCACACATTCACTGTTGTTGTTTTTTTTTTAAGCCATGTTTACTTAGAATGTCCTTGGTGATGCAGTATGTCATTAGTGTTATTAAATCTTGACCTTTGAGTATATATTTTTAATACTCTGTAAGACAAAATAAGGACTTTTCACCTAAAGCACTCCCACTGCATATTAAAAGACAATAATGCTCTTGAGTAACAGACTTATGAGACTGTTTTGAATTGTAGGCTGAACCAGACACCATCTTTACTTGAAAAATTAACCACCAGAACAATTCTGATTATTCAAACTTGGGATATTTGATATTTTCTCAAAATGAAATGAAGTGAGCCTGTCACTTCATGGAAAACAACTGCCATTATTTCTTGCCAATGATAAAATTTGAGATTTCAAGGCAAAATTAAACTTTGAAAACTTTTATCTGCTACCATGAGCTTGAGAACTTCTCAATAGTTGAGATTTTTTCTGGTAGTATCTTTGGTGATACTGGTTAATGTAATCATTTCTGACATTGTCTAATGCAATATCTTGCCAAGTAGAAGATATGTATACCTCAGCAAATCGATATTTTTTAAACAATGAATGCACTGCGTTACAAAATCATATTTGAGTCTAAGATCCATTCCAAGTGAGAGCTAGACCAATGGATTTTAAATATAAGGATTTCATTGATGTGGTTTCAGACTCCACATTACAAATAACCTTTAAGAAACTAGTTTGTCAAAGTTATAAATAGGATCAAAGAAGAATATCCACAATTATCTGAAAAGGCTATTAAAATATTTCTCCCTTTTCCAACATGTATGTACATTTGCTTCATATGGTTGAAGCAAAACAACATATTGCAACCAATTCAATGTAAATGCAGATATGATAATATAAGTGAATAGAAAATACTAAGCCAGATTTTAAAATAATACTTGAAACAATTTAACACAATGAAACACTAGTTAAAATTTTTCAGAAAATAATTTTTTCATAAAATGTTAACATGTAATAGATTAATATTATTTTGTGTAGATTGCAAAATATTTTTAAAGGTCTCCAGTTTAATTCTAATATGGGAAATTTTGATAGATTTGTCCTTCATAAACAAAAGCTCTTTGGACTCCTCAGTAATTTTTAAAAGTGCAAGGTATCCCGAGGCCAAACGTTTAAGAACTACTGCCCTCTCAGATATAAAACTATACTATAATGCTAGATTAATTAAAACAATATGCCTTAGTGCAAGAACATTTAAGCACATCAATGAAGACAACAGAGTCTAGAAACAGACTCATATATATGATAATTAAATACTATGATAGAGTTTGCATTTTAAATTAGAAGTTATATCATATGGGATCTCGACAGGAAACAGATGGTACTATAAAATGAGGTAATGACAGAAATTTTAATAAAGGGACTATTTTCAAGGGTATGAACTGGATTAAAGGGAATTAATAGGGATAGAAAACACCATTTTGCCAGAAACAGTGAGATCCTTTAACATCCTAGGTCTGAAAATCAAAGGGAAGGAAGCATGCAAGCTGGAGACTGAACTACTCCTTATATAGGAGAGGAGGCAGGACAGTGGGCTTCCAGATGAGAAACAGCCATTGTCAACCAACCAGCAAGCCAACAGGGAGGGAGCTGGAGGAACAACCAGATCAGTCCCCTCCCATCCTCTGATCTCTAGATGGTGCTTCCTGTTGGCCAAACCCAACTGAGAGACAGACCATTCTAGACACAGAAGCTAAAAATGGTGGAAAGAGGATGTGGAGGGGCAAGTAGAAGACATCCATTTCTGTCTACTCCCTTTTCTCCTCAACATAGCCTCTTATTATTTGCCTAGATCTGTTCAGGCCCATCTACCATTTCTATTTAGTAATGGAATGCTCCTATGCATGTCTAATTTTATGGTTCAGTGGATTAGATAATACCCAGATTACTATGGGCAGTTTAGAGGGCAAAGTTACATACAGTGTCCTAGATCTTTCCTCTGGAGAAGGATCTGATGCAGAATCACACTCTATACCTGTGACTTATGGTAAAGGAACTAAGCAAGTCACTGAAACAGGACCCCTCAATTTGATAAGGACACCAGGTTCCTCGGAAAACGGACCTGCAAACTGGATAAAAGGTCATTAATGTCCTCTACAGTGACTCAAACAGGGTTTCTGCTTACCAGAGCTAAAAATTATTTTGCTTAATCTGTCAAACATCATTTTGATAGGCCCATCTATTTCATTTTTGGGGATTCTATGATCAATCAGCCATTGCCAAGACCAACCTTGCAGGTTTAAACACCCTGATTACATCTGTATTCCCAGGATTTACTGTGTTAAATATTGCTCCCACCAGGTCTCTGATTATTATGCATGACCATTCATTTGGCCTCTTACCATTCAAGGCTCATGTTATTTCCTACTGAAATGAAAAAGTCCAATTCTATCGCATCATCTCCCATTGTCATCTGTGACCTGCAGAAGACAAGTGAATTGGGACTTTTCAACAGGTTGGATTTTCTCTGTCCTTATTCCTCTAATCTGGGCAAGTTAATTTCTAAGTCAGGCAACAGCTAATTTAGGGGAATTTTTCCCTTTTGCAGCAGACTGGGAATACCCTTTGCCAATCTCCAGGGCTAGATCACATTTTTTTCTTGAATTTCAAATCCTTCTACTTATTGATTTACCTCATCTGTTTCATCATTGCCCTTTTGAAGGTAATCTGTTTTACTCTGGCTGCTTAAATGTTATCTCTGTTTTATGTTTTCAGCAGTTTTTCACAAAGTACCTGTTTTTGTTTTGTTTTGTATTTATCCTGCTTGGCATTCACAAAGCTTTGTGAATGTCTGTGCAATTTTTTTCCATCCATTTTGGATAACTCTGAACTATTATCTCTTCAATTACTACAGAATAATGGGTTCTGCCCCATTTGCTTTCTCCTCTCTTCTTGTAATTCCAATTACTTATATGTTAGACCATTTAGCTATGCTCTGCATATCTCTTCCACTGTTGTCTTAATTTCCATCATTTAGTTTTCCTTTGCTTTCATCTGGATATTCTCTTCTGTCCTCTCTTCCAAATTGTTAATTCTTTCTTAAGCTGTTTATTTCTGATGTTAAACTTTATCTTACGTACTCTTTTTCCATCTTCTATATTCTTAATTGCATTTATCTTATTTCCTACTCCCAGAATTATTTTATCATATAGCTTCAATTTCTGCTAAAATTCCTAACTTGTCATTCATTTTTTTTGGACATATTCATCATAATTAGTTTAAAATCTTCTATACCACCAACATCTGGTTACTATTTGGGGTTTTATTTTATATATATATATATATATATATATATATATATATATATATATTTGGTCAGTTCTTGTCTTTTACATGTTTGATAATTTTTTTATAGAGCACTAATGTTTTGCATGAATTATTAAATAGAAAAATTAAAAAAAATTAAGTTGGAAGTTCTGAATGGTGCTATTTCTGCCAGAGAGTGTTTACTTTCCCTACTAGCTGACAATCAGGGTAGGAAGTGATAACCTTAATACAGCATGAGATTAAGCTGATTCAGAGGGAAGTTTTATTCATTATGATGTTTCTCGTTTACTCCCCACTTTTGAGTAATGGCTTTTTTGGTGTGTCAACTGAAAACCCCATATGTTTGCCATGACCCTTCCTCCTTGGTGGGCTTGGAGTCCCATGGTATTTCTTAATGCTAGCTCAGATTCTCATTTTTTTAGCCATGGCTTTCTATTTACATTTTCAGTCTCTCAGGGCAATGCTTTAGAATTCGCAAATATCGCAGGAGGACTCAGAGTCAAATGTCAAGCATACCTCTTTGGATTTCCCTTTCCACAGGATGTTGGATCTTCAAGTCCTCATCACCCTGACAGCTTTCCAATGCTATCACACTGAGTTTTTACAAATATCTTACCCATTATTTCTGCTTGCTCTTAGCAAAAAGATTGGTTTGATACAAGCTACTCTTCCATAATTGGAAGTAGAACGTCTACTCTCATGATCTAATTAATGATTTAGTTGGATCTAGATAACTAGGTTGGAAAAAATTCCCAACAGAAAATCGAAAACTTTGCTATTGAAATTTTCCACTCACTGCTACTGCTTTACTATGCTTTCTTTCTGAGAACTTTTCTTTTCCATTTATTTTTATGATGTCCTGTTTTTTGAAATTTCAAGATGATGTGCCTTAGACCTTTCTTCATCCTTTGTACTGGTCATTTAAAAACACTCTTTTAATCAGAAGATATGTTCTTCAACTTTAGGAACTTTTTAAATTATTCTTTATAATTTATTCTAGGCCATTTTTATTGCTGATTCCTTTTAAAATTCTCTTATTTGGGTGTGGATTCACTCAGACTGATCCTTTCTTTATATTTCCTTTCCTATTCTACAACTCTGTCACTTTATCTTACTTTCTGAAAAAGTTCCTTAACTCTGTCATCTAAGATTTCTATTGACTTTTTCATTTTTGCAATCATATTTTATGCATGTTCTTTCTGGTTCTCTGAAAGATACTTTTTATAGCATGCTTTTCTTGCCTTATGGAAATAAAATCTTTTATATTTCTGAGGATATTAATGATTTTTTAAATTCTAGTTTTTATCTCTGCATAATCTCAGATTTCTTCAAATTTTATTACTGCTATTTTTGTTCATATTGGCTTCTGTCTTTCAAGTTAAAGACTTTCTCTCAATGTGTGATGGTTTGCTCCTTGTCTGCCAGCTCACATTAAATAATCTGGCAAGAAAAAGATCACTGAGAGTCTATGAATATGACGGGAACTTGCTGACTAATGGTTTCACTATAAGGTGGTCTGTAAGGATTTCTCTCTGAAGACATTGAGATTCCTCAAAAAGACTTCCAGTTCCTTTCCTGCAGATTAATTTTGACTTCTGGTTTCCTGAGGATCTCTTGTATTTAGAATATTTAGTACATCCCTGCCCCCAAGTTATGGTCAGATGCTGTTTGAAATTTTTCGGAAAGTGAACCCCCAGTTTTTTGCTAGCATGGGTGAGGACCAATAATGGGGAGAGAATCTGACATTTAACTACTTCCTAAAGAATCTTCCAATTAGAACTGCTTTTTAATTCCTCTTAAACACAACTTCCAGCATGGTGCCCAATACCTTTGACCTCTAGTAAGCAGTTTTGCAAAGCAAATTAACTTGCTAGTGAGCTTCTCTCAGTGACAACTTAGACTTCAGATTTCTCAAGTTGGCTATTCCAGTCACCACTTGTCCACCTACTGTCCTGCTTTCTGTCTTGTTCATGCCTGTGCACTGACGGTCTTCATAAACTGTTGTTTTGGTGGAATTTCAGAAGGCAGCAGATAAAGGCATCCATTCAAATACCATCATTAACTCGATGCCACTGTTTGCTTTTAATAAGATATCATTCTGGGGATGCCTGGGTGGCTTAGTGGGTTGAGCATCCAACTTTGGCTCAGGTCATGATCTCACAGTTCACAAGTTCAAGTCCCATATCTGGCTCTGTGCTGACAGCTCAAAACCTGGAACCTGTTTTGGATTCTGTGTCTCCCTCTCTCTCTGCACCACCCCCCTCTCACTTGTGCTCTCCCTCTCTCAAAAATAAATAAACATTTTAAAAAATAAAAAAATATATATGCCACTTTGTACCATTTTACAAGGGCATGTGTTATTTTTTAATAAAAATATATTAGCAAGTAAATATTTTAAAATATAAATGTATAAATTTGCTGTCCCAGAGAATGGATGTGAGTGTCAGAACTTTTTTTTAGGTTAATATATTTATTTTGAGACAGAGATTCAGAGAGAGAGGGAGAAGAGAGAATCCCAAGAAGGCCCCACACTGTCAGTGCAGAGCCCGACACAGAGCCCCACAAACCAAACCATGAGATCGTGACCTGAGAGGAAATCAAGAGTCAGATGCTTAACCAACTGAGCCACCAAGACACCCCAAGAGCCAGAACTTTTGAGTACCAAAGACATGGCTGGTACTCAAGTGGGATTTTCTGGCATAAAACATGAAAGAGCTTTATGTTGTTTGATTTTTTAATTAACAAGCATTCATTCATGATGTAATTAAATTTGAAAATATATATACAAATATAGCAGGACATTTTGGCATGAATAAGATTGATGGTGGACTTGGATGAGCATTATTGATAGAACATATATTTGAAAGATGAAAAAAATGCTGGTATTGACGCTTGTGAAAGACAAGTTCATATTTTGCTAGAACTTAATTATCCCAGAGAAAAATCTGTGTGTATATATAAATGCCTTTGTGTGGGTACACATAATTTTTAAGTTATATAAAAATCAAGTTAAGCAAGATCCATCCAGGACTCAAAGAACATAATACATGAATAATTTGAAGACTTTCTATTAAATGCCGGAAGCTTAAATTTATAAATTTAATGTCAGTCAAGTATTGATTACCAAGACTTCAAAACTCATAAATTTGTAAAACCTCATTCAAGAAAGGCTTGGCATCATAATCACTTTGGCTTTTGTCCCTTTTTTATAGGCACTTACTGATTATCAACATTGTACCAAGCAGTACAGTGGTATTAAGATACACAGAAGCCAATTCCTGATATGAGATTTCCTGATTCTACCTTGGAATTTGTTATTGTACCTTGAATGAAGTGGGCAGGCCTCTCAAGTGTATTTCTTTTCTTTCTTTCCTTCTTTCCTTTTTTTTTTCTTTTCTTTTTTTAAGTAGGCTTCACACCCAGTGTGGAGTTGACCACAGGGCTTAAACTCACAAACCAGAGATCAAGACCCGAGCTAAGATCAAGAGTCTAATGCTTAACCAACTGAGTCACCCAGGCACCTGCTGCTATTTCACTTTTAATAGGTAACAGATAATTTCTCTGTCTGCTATTTCTCCAAGTTCAATTTCTTCTGCCTCAGCTATGCAGCACTTTTTAACTACTTGTGGTATTTCTTACGATTGTTTCCTTCATCTGGTACTCTACTAATTTCTGTTCCTGCTTTCTATTCCTAAAAGTTCTCTACTACAAGAGCTGCAGTGAGGCTGTTCAGAAACTCAAAGACAAGTCCAACTCTAAGACAAGTCCAACTTGGGAATGCTCTGCAGGGGCCACTTACCTACCTGTCTAAATTTTACCGTTCCTTGAAGAACTTTCCAATTTACTCAAATCCCCTTTTACTCAAATTCCCAATTTACTCAGATCCACTTACAACAGTTGCTACATGCAATCAGAACTACAGAAGTGGTAGCCACTAGTATTTTACTTATTTTACAAATGGGAGATTGGCTTGGAGGGATTTAAGTTATTCGGGTTCAAAGAGCTGGCATCGTGTCAATTAATGACTGTATTATTGTTTAAACAGTTGTCTATTTTTGGACACCTATTCTAATCCTCGATATTCTGAAAAATGCTTCAATAAACACCACTATATCTAAATAATCATGTTCATCCTAGTTCTCCCCACCACACATACAGGATAAAATCCATAGAGTCATAGAGTATGTCCAAATTTAACATTTTGGTGTATGGTATGGCCAAAATATCTTTCAACTTCATCTCCTAGCAGCCATACATGAAGATGTTCATTCACTTCAACTCTTATTAACATTGGGTAATATTTACTTTTTATACCAGAATCCACCTACCCTCAATTTTAACACTTGTTAAGACAATTTTGTTTTTTTTTTAAGTAGTTTCTTCTTTGCCAATATTTGGCAAGAATTAAACAACATTAAAATCTTTGTTCATTTAGAAAATATAGATCAACATTCCAAACTATTGTCCTTGTTTCCCAGCACAGACTAAATTTTTTTTTGGAAAAGTACATCATATCCAACATATTGTGGTTGAAAGAACACTGGGTTGGCATCTACTATGTGTCATCTGGATAAGTATTTCCCTTTCTTCTCAATGTTCTCTCATGGGGCATGGTTATAAGTCGTTTGCTTGGTCCCTTTCCTCTGAATATGTTAATTGGAAATGAAATTTAGGTTATTCTAGATACATCTTGAAGACAAATAATGTTTGGACATCTTGTGTTTGTTTTTGATTTTCCCTAAAGAGTATGCTTTAACCCATTCTGTTTTAGCCATAGATACCATACTGTTTATCAGCCTCTGAAGATCTTTTCTCCCTGTCTGAGACTACAGCGGAAGCTGGAGTGGTGGTGGTCAAGGTGGAGAGATAGAAGAATAGGAAAACAGATTGATTTGGGGATTCTTTATTGAATGGGTGTTTGGAGATACCATGCTAAACAAGTAAGAATATTAAGAAGTATAAATTCTGCATGTCAACTATTCAAAGGTTTCTTAAGTCTTAGCAACTAAAAACAAATCTAAAGTTGAAAAATTAAATACCTGAGGGAGGAGTAAAGCCTAGACACTCCATAGCTAAACTGTCAGTTCCATGTCAATACCTCTGGTAATTGATCGAGAAAATGAAACGTCTATGAAGACAGCTATGACTTTCATCTCTGCTACAGGCAGAACAGCAGAAACTTGTTCAGTTGTGTTAGATACACACATGCATGAGAGAAGAGAGACAGTATGTTGGTACAAGTTTAATAACTAGATCTCTAAACAAAAGAAAGCCCTGATTTGTGGCATTTGCCAATTTCTGTAGTGTAAATGCTCCCGCCATGGCCAATTTCAACCTCCCAACAAGATGTCACTGACTGTGGTGTTGGGAAGAGGTTCATATAATCAACTTTCAAAAGCCGGTGCAAGCCAGACCTAGCATGTCACTACGGAGCTTCAAAACAAATGGCAATCTACTATATCATCACAGGAGTCTGTAACCTCAGCTGCCTACATCACTACACATAGTAAACCTAATGTGTGTTGTCAAATGTAGAAAAATGCTTAACAAGGACATAGGAGTAAACTTTCATACTTGTTCTGTCCCTCAGCTTATATGGTCCATGCTACCCCTTGAGCTGCATCTAAAAAGTTTCCTCCTTGATCTGTGGAAAATAAATGAAAATGACCTTCTGGAGGCTGAAGAAAATAAATTATTAACCCCTAGGGCCACAGAAAATAAATAGGGAGGCTTTGTTCAAACTAAAGAAAATAAATTAAACATAAAAGATGCTATTTCAGGGACAAAGATTTATCATTTTTAAAGCTGGTTGAGGGCTAGACTAATATTGCAAAGTTCCAGAGAGTAGCTTCTACATGGCTTCCCTAAAAAACTCATTATAAACCAACTACAGCCATCCTCTGAATTGCAAAATGCCCAGGCAGTAGTCTGGTAGCTCATCCCTCTGCCTATTCTTCAAGAAAGAAATTGTCTTCTTTCTTTATGGAATATTATGCCCCTGTTCTTTTTCCTTCCTAAGTTGCATTGCATGTAAGTGGTAAATTGTCCTATTTCAGCTGAGAGACAACTCACCAAAGAACATATTCAAAGGCATCTTTCCAGCTTCTTAAACAGTCTCCTTTGAAAGTGTGGAGTGATCCACTCACTATCTTCCTATGGTTAACAATGATTTCACTGGCTGACTTGTGTCTCAAAGAGCCTAACTTTGAATTATTATTTGGTATGGCAGGATTCCTTGTTACACCTATAAGAACAATGAAATAATTGAATCTGAGGGAAAGAATACACATGAATTTGAAAAAGGGTGCATTTCGGTGTTAGTCCCTATTAAAGATTTCCTGTTTATTCTCTAGAAGATGCCACATAAATTAAACATAAGAAAAATAGAAGATAATCTTGCCATTTGCTCCCCAACTGAGAAGTATTTATAACTGAAAAAAATTAAACCTTTTGTTTTCCAGTTTCTGTTATGAATAGGTTAATCCCAAGACATGCATTGAGCACCTACCATGTGATGGCAACTGTATTAGTTCCTAAAGCAGTCTTTCTCATCTTTGTCTGCATATCAGAATAAATTGCATAGCATTTTTAAAATAACTGATATCTGAGCCCTCACCTCAGAGAATCAGATTCAATGCATCCAGAGTGGGACTCTAGTATATTTAAAATCCTGTGTGATATGCATCCAGGGTTCTGAGCATTATATTAGAAATGCCAGTGAGACTAAGATCTGGTTACTGCCCTCAAGTAGCTGCCATCTAAAAAGGGAGATGTCTTAGCTCAAGTGGCCATAACAAACTAATACAGATTATATCCATCAATTCTTATGTATATGAGGATGGCTGCACCTGGGTCCAAATATCGAGTACTATATTTGAAGTACAGATTACTACTTTCAAATCTTTAAAATACCAAAAATGGCCTCAATATCACTGACTGTATTCCTTACATTGTGCCTTTTATTTCTGTGACTTAATTACCTCGTAACTGGAGGCTACACTTGTGGTGAGCAAAGCATAATGTCCAATCACTGTGCTGTGCACATGAAACTAATGTAACACGGTGTGTCAGCTATACTCAAAAAATTAAAAATTTTTAAAAAGAAAATGCTAAAACATTAATTAAAAAGACCTCATTATTATGGAACATTATATTGTTGCTATGAAAATATATGCTTAGTAAATGACCATTTATTGGAAGATCACATTAATGGACAATCTCATCTAATACAAACATGACCAAGAACCCAATATTAGGCATATGTGTGCATGTATGTATACACAGACACACACTATAAGAGGTATCTTAAACTCCATATATTTAACTACAGAATGCCAAGTTCTTCATTCAGAACTCAATTAGTCTCACTTTGTATTCCTCAGCCAAAGGCAAATTAAGGGGGTAGAGGATACTAGTGTAAGATAAATTGTCAGCATAGATGATGTTAACAATCTACAGATGGGTAAGTAAGTGATGAGGCAGAAGAATGTTCAAATTCATACATAAATAACATGAAAACTGAAAACGGCCTCAGTTGGGACCATCTCACCGAAGGTTTGTAGATATTTCAAAAGTCCCTATGGGATTCAGTCTATTAGTACACCATAGAGTATCCAGTGACAAATGCTGACTGTGCCTAATCTGGAAAGCAAAAATTATATTCAATATTATTTAGTAAGGCAAGTTTTACAATACTTGGAAGCACAGTTCTTTAAATTTTAAAAAGTTAATTTCTGTATTGGCATAGTTAAGTTTCTTTCAGTCGTGTGAAATCCTAATTCAAGAATAACGTGGGTGGGGGATGGGCTAGATGGGTGATGGGGATCAAGGAGGGCACTTGTTGTGATGAGCAATGGCTGTTGTATGTAAGCGATGAATCACTGAATTCTACTCCTGAAACCAATATTGCACTGTATGTTAACTAACTAGAATTTAAATAAAAATGTGAAAAGGAATTTTAAAAAATAACAGATAATTGCTTATAGAAAACAAGGTAAATACAATGCCCACATCTTGGTTAACAATACAAGCAATGTGTGCCATTGTGTTTTTTTTGTTGTTGTTGTTCTGTACGTATATTCAATTCTGGGGCTTTATGAAGAGTATAGTATGATAATTTGATTCTAACTCTAAAACTCAAGCCCTTTCTGATATGCTAAAACAATTCTTTAAAATGTGTATGAGGGAATTCAACAAGATAGGAATACTTCTTTGATATAGGTTAAATTTCCCTGAAAAGATAAATAGGACTCCTATCTGCTAAATGGGCATAACACTTTTAATAAGTATTCCAACCTAGAGGCTTAAAAAGTACATGAATACGTAAATACAAGCAACATCGTGAAAGGGACCCCATATTTCTTTATTCCTCTATCAACAGGAATCATAATCTTTCCTCTGCAAAAGGATGAGCAACTCTTTGAAAAACTGGTCAGAGAAATCAGTTGTTAAAAGTATAAACGAAGACTTTAATCATGCATAGTCAGAAACCATATTTGAGGATCATGCATTTCCATGTGACCTAATTTTAGATGTCCTAAAAAGCTGTAGTTGTACTATTATTAAAGCTTTAAAGGGTTTTAAAATTTTCTGACTTAGCTGGAGATCAATAAAATTAATCAGACTTTTCCCAAGCAATTAGGTGTTAATAAGAGACTGTCATCCCATTCTATTTGTTGAGGCATCACTTGAATTTCATTTGGACTATTTGCTTCCTGCATACTTCTTTAAAATAAAAATTTTGTACTGGTTATAAAGTTATAACCAGTTTTTATTCATATAAAACAACAACAAAAAAGAACAGTCATACCCATCACCCAGAATCAATAACTCTTAACAAATCAGTGTAATTTAGGTTAGTTCTGATCATATTACATATATACAATTTTAAATACTGGGGTTTTATTTTCACTGAAAATATCTTAAATAATATTTCCCCATGAAGTCTTTTGTTAATATCATTTTAAGTGCTGTATATCATTCTATCTAATATCCAATTTACCGAATTTATGTTGTTTCCAAATATACCACAAACTTCACAGCTCCTATGAGAAACATGAATAGTGTTAAATGAGGTATCAATAAAAGCTTTCAACCGATGTGGAGGCATTAGCTGATCAATCGATCTCCGTGTATGTGTTTAGCATCTGTGATGTGTCTCACGCTGAACTAGGAGTTATAAAGATGACTTGGTTCAGAAGTAGGAGGATGCAAGGTCAGTGGGAATGAGAGGGCAGGGCTGTGGTCCTAAGAAAGAACCCCCAACCTGAGTCCTGGGTTGTCATCCCAACCACATCTCCCCAGTGCCCTGTAACTAACTCTAGGCAAGAGATCAAATTGCCCTGAGCCCATTTCCTCTACCTTTAAATGAGAATTAACTGACATAATCCACATAATCCTCTTAGCTATGTCCCTGACTCACAGAAAATGTTCACTAATTGCTAGTACTGTTTTCATAGTCACTTGCTATGTGATCTTGGTCAAATTCTGAGATTCATAGAGTGTAGGTTTCCTTAAAGCTCCCATAATGGCCACTAGGAAATGTGGGATAATTCCCAGGACAGGAAGGTAAGTGAAACTTTGTATCTTATAGGAAGAAAACACATGAATTAACACATTAACACATGGGACTGTCACTGTGGTACATACACCCTTTATACGTGTACTTACTTATACTCTTGAATACCCCTGGGGAACGGATCATTTTAATACATGTTATGAGGTAAGGAAACTAAAGTTAGAAAGCTAAAGTAACTTCCCCAACCTTAGTTAACTTGTGAGTAGCCAGCCAGGGTTCAAATCTAGTGGACTGACTTCACAGCATGTCCTGGGACTCTGTACTCCCTTGCTGTTAAAAAAGTTAAACAGGAAGGAAGGAACAAATGAAGAAAACAAATATTTTTATAAAACAGGAAGTACTTTTAATAAATAGAAAGTTGCACTTAATTTATTCTATTTGCAACTTTAATATTCAAATAATATGTTTGCTTTATGATTAGGGTTAATTTACTTAAAAAATGTATTAAGGGATGGGGCACCTGGGTGGCTCAGTCGGTTAAGTGGCCGACTTCGGCTCAGGTCACGATCTCGCGGTCTGTGAGTTCGAGCCCCGCGTCAGGCTCTGTGCTGACAGCTCAGAGCCTGGAGCCTGTTTCAGATTCTGTGTCTTCCTCTCTCTGACCCTCCCCCGTTCATGCTCTGTCTCTCTCTGTCTCAAAAATAAATAAACGTTAAAAAAAAATGTATTAAGGGATACTATACATCAGTAACTGTGTTAGATGCTGGAGTTACAAATATTCCCATGATGTGTGAATATCATTATATTATATGGTAACATAAGGTTGCAAGTGAAATTAACATCCCTATTCCGCTGACCTTGAAATAGGAGGATTGTTCTGGATTATCTGGATGGGCCCAATGTAATACCAACGGTTCTTTAAGGTGAAAGCAGAGACCTGTGAACAGGACAGAGTGGCAGGATATGAGAACGAAGTCTACTGGCCAGTGTAGGCTTTGATGATGGAAGGGGAGGCCACCAGCCAAAGAATGCAGGCAGCCTCTAGCAGTTGTGAGAGCCAAGCAAAAGGAATTCTCTCCTAGAACCTCAAGAAAGGAACAAAGCCCTGCTGACACCTTGATTTTAGCCCTGTGAGACCCATTTCAGATTTCTGACCTCCAGAACTGTCAGATATAAATGTGTTTTGTTAAGTCACTAAGTCTGTGGTCATTTGTTATAGCAGTAATAGAAAACGAACACAACAGCTTAAAAACCGTTGCTGAATTGGTATAGGGAGACTAAAACATCTGGGGGAGAACTCATGAAAGTCTGCACTCAGATTCCTTTGCATTTGTCTTGTTTCCCTTTGAAGACAGTATATTTGTAAACTGGGAAAGATGCATTATTCGTGTGCTTTATGCAAGAAGGAAAACAAGGCACTGCATTGAGTATAACTATACTCAGAGAAAATGTATCGAAGGACAGGAAAATAAATGAAAACATATCCTTTTGATTAATATAAAACAACATTTCTATGTATACTTTTGTAAGATTCTCTACTTTGACTTCTGGATTAGCCAATCCCTCCCTCCCTCACCTATTTATTTAACAAACATCGGTGAGTAAACTACTCTGTGCCAGCCAGCGTAGAATGCCAGGTACACAGATGAACAGGGCATAACCCTATCTGCTTCAGAAAACCAATGCTAGAAATGTTTTAAAAATACCAGGGAAATTCGGGGGCGGCTGGGTGGTTCAGTCAGTTAAGCCTCTGATTCCAGCTCATGTCATGATCTCATGGTTCAAGAGTTCAAGCCCCCTGTTGGGCTCTGTGCTGACAACTCAGAGTCTGGAGCCTGCTTTGGATTCTGTGTCTCCCTCTCTCTCCACTAACACTCCCCCATTTGTGTTCTCTCTCTTTCTCCTTCTCCCTCCCTCTCTCTCAAATAAAAAAATAAAACATTAACAAAATACCAGAGATGGGGAGCTTAAGTGCTTAACCAGAAAAGAGAAATACTGTAGCATCCCATGCCTGCCACCCACTACTGAATGATGTTAACAATTTGTGCTGCAAGTGATTTATATCACAGGGAAAATTGTAATAGAGCTTTTTTCTTATGTTTCTTTCCAAAAATATTACCTGTGTTGTTTAAAATGCACACCATCACATTTGAAAACGGCTATCACATGCTAACTGCAAAGAGAATAAAACTGTTTTGTTGGGCTTAGCACTTTCCAAAGCTCTGGGAGTTTATCATCAAAATAAAAACCCATTGTTCAGGGAGAAGTGAATAGCAAGAACATCAAGAACTGTAGAGAAGATTATTCATTTGCAGTCCTATTTGGCAGGATGTCAAATCTGTGAGCTTTGTTGTGCCCTGAATTGCTGAAGTCACAATGCTTGGTCTGGCCAATTTTCACCTCCTTGGCCTCTCTTCACCAGTTGGGCCAATTTACCATATTGGACCTGCCTCCAGGCTCTGCTAGCATTTTTAATGAGGATTTTGCCTCCTTCCCCCTTGCCTCTGAGATATCTTCACTATGCTTGAGTGGATTCAAGATCGTGTAGAAGTAATGGAATTAGGCTGTCAGCACAGCTCTGCTTAATATGTTTTTAGTCCGCTTTTGTTTGAGGGATTCATCTTTCTTAAATTCTCAGTGCTCTTCAGCACCACCGAACAGAATAACATTAGCGTGCTCTTGTCATTATATCACTAGACATACCCTTCTTTTGCAGGAGAAAACTCAGAGCAATAGCACTCATTAGCTACTTACATTAAAGCCTTGACAAAACCCAGGTTGGAGTGTGAAAACTCATTTACACCTGCTGGAAGGGGATCATTAGCCAGCTGAATGATTAGAGCAACTGCATGCCCAGGACTGGGAAGGACAAGAGGGTCCCAGGGTTCGAAGTCTCAAAGCTTTTAATGCCAATGGTGTTGAGCACTTAAGAATTCTGATACCAGATTCAGAATTAGTTCTATGACAAGCCTAAAGTGACACAGCCCTGCATTACTTCAGGGATTTTTCTTCACCCTAAGAAGGGCAAGGTCAAGAACACGCTGTTGATTAGAAAGTGCCAAGTATGGTGATCAGCAAGCCCTTCTTAAATTTAGCATGCTTTGCTTCAAGAGTCTTCATAGTATGGGGTTATTTTTTTTTCTCTTTACTGTTTCTTTTTTGTCCCCCTGAGGAGTGGAGTTGGAAGATAATATGGCTATACTGTTTTGTTTTAATGGAACTAAGAGATGCACAATTAAAGAAAATTCAACACACAAAATTAGAGACCATCTAGTCCAATGCTCCAGGTAGGTAGTGGCCTGCAAGAAACTCCTGCATCCTTGCCATTGAAACAGAAAGTGCACAGGCTGCTCCTCCACTGTTCCTCTCCTCTCCCTCTTTCGTCATTCAAATACTCACCTTCCCCTCTACAAACGTGCAGACAGCAGATGTGCAAGTCCTGTGTCAACACTGTTCATCCAGGCAGTGTGATGCCAGTTTTCCCTTCTTACAGGTACCCACCCCCAACCTCTCTAAAGAACTCTTAAGTTTCTCCCACCATTTGTCTTTAAAGCAAGAAGGACCTATGCACTCCCATAAGTTTCCTGCTCTTCCTGTCTATCTTATACAACCCTAAAGCAGAAAAGGAGGAGATTGTGGGTTCTTACCAAAGCCTGATAGGCATGTATGGCCCCAGGTCCTGTGGCTCCTTCTTACTTCCCTACTTAGAATGTTGAGTAGTTAGTGCATCTTCACCCAAGTTTTGGACACCTGTTAGCATCCTGATGAAAGAGGTACATTCCACTTATTATTACTTCCATCAATCTGACTCTATAATATAAAGTCCTGCCCTCCTTGTTGGCCGGTTTAATAATACAATTTTCCTTCTGCCTCAGCAACAGCTCAGCTCAAATCTTGACTGAACAAAGTTGCTGAACAAGTGGGGGTGGGGGGAGGAGGGTGCTGAAAGCAGGAGAAGAGCTCCCTAGGGGGACTCTGGAAGAGCTAACTCCCCCAAGCCCAGCAAACATCTGCTCCTGACACTATTTCTCAGAAATCACAACAATCCCTGTTGAAGAAAAGGGAGGGAGGGAGGGTTTGCCAGGTTTGCATTTCCTTTGGTTGAATAGTCACCACTGAGCTAACTTTTAGAGAACAAAGGCAAAGGCTCCCTTTCAAAGTGAAGTAGAAAAGTTACCTTCTCTGAAAAATATGCCTCCCACCCCCCACCAGAGTTTTTGGGTTGTCAACACAATCACTAAGATTTTGATAAAAGGGAAGTTGAGAGCTGAGGATTGAGGACAATTGAGTTTATCAGCAAAATTTCTCTGAAGGAGTTTTGCCGAGGTGCTGCTTCTAACTCGGGCTGGGAACAACTACAGGTGCATGACAGACAAAGGAAGGAAAGGGAGCCTGGGTGAACTTTATTTTGGTTATGAATTAGTCTTCAAATGAAAAGCATATAGTTCACTTGTGTTAGAGGGGACAAAATATATTGAATCAGCCTTGCAAAGAGATTTCAACATTGCTTTAACATAATCAGTGCTCTCCCCAAAGCTCAAAAAAAAAAAAAAAAATTGTAAGCTGAATCCCAATGTTGTTACTATTTTTTTTTTAATTTCTTGTCCCAAATAACTTTTTGCCCAGAGAAAAGAGGCCTTACAGAAAACACATGTGGTGATGCGTAGGACAGAAGAAAACCCTGTAACTCAGGAACTCTGATATTCTCTCTTGGCTTGGACTGTGGGTAAGTTAAAATAATGCTCTGAATAATTTCTAGAATTACCATAACTATTCACACTTTATAAAACACTTTCCATCATATGATCTCAGACCTTGGAAGGATCTCATAAAATTTCTACTTGCTACCTCTAATTTTATAAATTAGAAAGCAAACACATTAAGTGTAAGGGTCCTGCTTAACATCACATAGCCAGACAATGTTAAAGTTGGATCTCAAAACAAAGTTTCATGGTTCCATTTCCTCATACTGTCTTTTTCCCCTGAACTAGCTCCAAGAATTGTCCAATACCTTTCCTACCTATTTGACTTTATTTTGTAGTACTCTGACACAGAGACCCCACTTAAGTCAGGGTACTGACTTCACTATTCCCTCAACAGTGGCCAACTCAAGTGTTAGACCTTAAATAAATGTTTGTCTGATGAACGAATGCATATACCATTTATTGAGAAGATATTTCAAGTACCTTACCTGATGTTCTTATATCCACAATTTTGTCTGGTCCTTAAAACACATCTATAAGGTGTCACCCCCATTTTATAGGTGAGAATGCTAAGACTCAGAAAAGTTAATTTTCCCAGATCACTCAACTTGAATGTGCACTTCAACCTGCACTCTGTTGATCCTGTATCTCTCCTCCCCACATCTTTCCTCACCCAATCTGCACTATCCAATACAAGAATCACTAGTGATGTGGGGCTAATGAACACGTGATATATGACTAGTCCAAACTGAGATTTGCTAGTAACTATACAAAATGTATCAGATTTCAAAGACTTAATATGAAAAAATGAATGCAAAAAATATTTTCATATTGATCACGTTATAAATCATATTTTGGGTAGATAAAGTTAAATATACCATTAAAATTTATTTCTTTTATCTCTTTTTATCTTTTGTTCATGGCTACTAAAAAATTTTAAATTACATAACCGGCTCACCTTTGTGACTTGGGTTGTATTTCTATTAGACGGTGTTGGTCTAAATATTCCCTATGATCTTTCAAGCCTCACCTTCTCAAATATTAAACCAAACAGCCCTTCTTTAGATTTCTAAGTCACTTGAGGGGCGCCTGGGTGGCTCAGTTGGTTAAGCGTCCGACTTCAGCTCAGGTCATGATCTTGCAGTTTGTGAGTTCGAGCCCCCATGTCAGGTTCTGTGCTGACAGCTCGGAGCCTGGAGCCTGCTTTGGATTCTGTGTCTCCTTCTATCTCTGCCCCTCCCCTACTTGTGCTATGTCTCTATCAAAAATAGATAAACGTAAAAATAAATTTAAAAAATTCATTTCTAAGTCAGTTGAAATAAATATATACCATGAAATGTAGTACTTCCTTGAATTCTTTCCTAACTCTTCTGTGGGGAAGGAGTCAAGGAACAAAAACATTTTCTAATCTGCTCCCTTATATATGATTCAATTTTGGTGTGAATTCAAGTTCTCATTCTTTTCCCTTATCCCTCCTCTCCTGCATCTCTGTCTAATAATAAGTGCCATTTTTAAAGTGTCTACTATTATATTAGTATATGCTAGAATATGCTCCAATAATCAATGAGCCTAAAAGCTTAACAACAAAAGTTCATTTTTTCACTGGTATAAAATCATTGGCAGGTATGAGCTTCTCCCTAAGTATTGGCTTATACTCCAGGTCACTTTGATTTCATGGTACCTCCATATGAGCACAGCTTTCATTATCACACTAAGAGGAAGAGCACATCAAATTAATACTTCCACTCAGAAGTGATATGTGTTACTCCCACAACATTTCACTGGCTATAGAAAGCCTTATGGCTAGGCTTAACTTCAAAGGAATGTGTAAGAACAATTCTATGTATTTCAAGTGAAGATAACGGAATATTAGTGAACAGTGGTAATGTCTACCATAACGCCTTGCTGAGTGTTACAGTAGGTGACCTTGTGCTATTTCTAATTCTTATAACAATATTCTAAAGTGTATACTAACACCATTAAACAGAGGAATAAGAGAGAGATTAAATAAGAGGAATAAGAGGGAGATTAAATAAGTTGCCCAAATTCACAGCAAATCAGTAGCTGAGTCAAGGTTTAGCCAGAACTCAAATCTTTCTGGTTATAAAACCTGAAAATTCCCAAATTTCTCCCTTATGCTTACTCTAAGAGAATCATTCATTTCTTTCATGGGTCCTTTTTAGCACTTGGTTCAAATTTATAACCTTTTATAATTCATTCTTTGTGATTATCTATGTGGCTGACTTTTCAGCTATACTGTGAGCTACTAAAGGGAGATGATTATCTACCTTCTATGCCTAAAAGAGTACACAGTACAGAGCTGTGGTTTAGGAAATGCTTTTTAATTGAATGACTCACTGATCCATTTTCCAGGGAATACTATGGAACCACTCAAATGTGTAAAGGTTATTCTATAGACCTTATGTAATTTAAAGTTCTATAAAAAGGGCATTTTTATATGATAGCCATAAGGGGAGAAGTTTTTACAGAGTAATCATGTTCTAGTTAAGGAAACAAAGGTAACTGAGAGAAAAGCTATTCAGGAAAAACAAGTCAATGTGATTCTCAAGTCGACCCAATCACAGTCAAACCCAGGGATCCAAAAACAAGCATCTAGCAAACCAAATCCATCCTCACTTGTTTGTTTAAATATTGACTATGCTGCCTTTGTGCTCCAATGGCAGAGATGAGTATTTCCAAAGTAACAACTATCTGGCCCCTTCCAGGAAAAAAAAAAAAAAAAAGGCGGGGGGAGAGGGGGAAGCCCCTGGTCAAACCAAAACTCTTTTCTTGAGAGTTAAACTGAATCAAAGCAATACGTGAATTCAAGGGTTTCATTACAGAAAGAACTTTTCAGTGCTCTCCCACCAAGGACAAAACAATATATTTGCAATAAAGAAAGCTGGTTTTACTGGCTCATTGTAACAAGAAGGAGCACTCCATGGGGAACTGTAAGGTGTATCTGAAAGAGTATTGGGGGAGGGGGTTGTAGCATCATACAGGTGTTAGGTGATTTGGGGGAGGGTTTAAGACAGTATAGTGGGTACTGCCAAAAAGTTGGGGAAAATTCTGACCAGGTGTCTGCATTACACAGAGTTCTCCCAAGAAATAAAAACAGTAGGAAATACATTATGTATACATACATAAAACATATCTATAGATGATAGGTAAAAATAAATATAAGGAGATTTATTATGAGGAATTGGCTGACAATGTTATGGGGGCCAAGAAATCTCACAATTTATTGTCTGCAAGCTAGAGACCCAGGAAAGCTGGTGGAATGATTACATGTGAACGTCAAGTCCTGGTAACCAGTGAATCAATGGTGTAAATCCAAATCCAAGGGTAGGAAAGGATGAAATGAGATGAGAGGAGATGACCCAGCTCAACCAGTGAAGCAGGGAAAAAAGGACAAATTTCTCCTTCCTCTGACTTTTGTTATATTCATGCTCTCAACAGACTGGATGGTGTCCACCCACACTGGGGAGGTCAATCTGCTTTACAGTGCCCACCAATTCAGATGCTGGTCTCATCCATAAACATCTTCACAGACATACGCAGAAATAATGTTTATTCTGGGCACTTGTGTCCAGTGAAGATGACACACAAAATTAACCATGACAGTATTTTAACACTTTTTATCTAAAAGGGAAGAGGAATGGAGCAGGGTTAAACCACACAGAAGCAGCAGTCTCTCCTATTAGCTGTGGGATGGAGATGTTTGATCATTGCTTGGTTTGGACAGTGTTCTTGTTTTTATGCCTCAAATTACAGAGTGGTATTGTTTTGACTTGTTCCATCATGGTCACAGAGTGACCGTGTCTGATACTGAGCTGTGAAATTATTTATGTTCATTAGAAGAACACCATGACCCAGCTAAGAGTAATCAAAGAACTAATTGTTTTCTCTCTCAGCACCTTGCCATAAGCTCCTCACAGGAACACAACAAAAGCGACCCCTCCCCCCTTTAAATTAGGTAGAGACCTTAGTGTGTTACAAAGAGTACGAGGTTTACAAGCAGACAGATCAGAGTTTAAAATACAAGCTCCAACATTTTCAACTACGTCATTTCTGAAAAATCTTAGAATAACATTGTTTTTCTTATAAACCTTATAAAGCTTAAATAAATAGGCCTATTTTTCCTGTATGTAAAACAATGAAGTTGTTATAAGGATTATGTAAAATAATGTTTGTATTAACACAAAGTATAGTGTCTGTCACACAGGAAGGATTTGATAAATGATAGCTACTGTTAATACCAAATAATGATGGGCATCTCTTGCATCAAATATTTCATTTTAATGAACATGAACAATAAAGCAACAAGTATGATGCTGTTAATTGATAGGTAACAAATTTACCATTTTTTGTGGTAGACTATTCAGTGACCTAGAAAAAATATTGCAAAATAGCATTAAATGCATGCTCCCAATTTTCATGAATAAACTATCTTCAGATATTGGCAAAGTTAACTATTTTTATATACCAATAAGTGATTTATATTTCTCCTTCTATATGTTGAATATTCATATTTGGCCATTTTTACAGGTTGTTGAATATTTTTTGTACATTACCACGTCCAAAATAAATAACTGATCACCTTTCTTTTAAAAAGGTCTCTGCATGGCTATACTGACGAGGAGAATCACATTGTCTGGCTATTTGGCTTTCACTTTACAATTCATGTCATCATGTTGAAAAATGATATGAAAATGAAATAAAATTATAATTAAAAAAAGATTTTATAGGACTAAAAGGAGCTAATTTTGACTGAGCTGCAGAATTGAGGTAGGTTGAGCCAACAAAAGGGGAATACTATGGGCCATCTGGTTCTCACCGAATTGTTCTTAGAGCTGACAAATATGTTATGAGCCATTAACAACTCTTTAGTTGGCCATACATAAATTACCACCCTAATTAGTTGGTTCAGTTTTGATATGGTGGTTTACAAGGCACCAGACAGAAAAGACCAGCTCCTGCCTGACTTTAGAATGAGTTCATGTTAAAATGTTGGCAATAGGGCAGATACATCTCAATTATACGTTCTAGTAATATCAGAAGAATGTGGTATGAATTCCATATGGTGGACAAATAGGCCAAAAAGTTTTGGGTGACATCAGAGCACATGGAAACCTACTGGAATCTTGGTATTTTACCAAGTGCTCAATAACAGATGGGATGTAAAAAAACAAACAAACAACAACAAAAAAAAACCACATGTTTAGTTTTAATGGTTGCCATGGGACACAGTTAATATCTATTTTAATACAATGAACTGTAGCTAAGAGTTAAAAAAATAAAATGTGAAACATTACAAGTAAAGTTGTCTACCCAAGTTCAGAGACTTCACAGGACAGACATCTTTAGGGATTTAAAATTTGAGGTAAAAATTAACATAGCACTAGGAATTTGGAATTCCTGGGAGAATAAATAAGAAAATATTTTTCCCCAAAAAAGAACACTTGTGTTCAATTCTGGGGCACAAGATTGAAACAGCAAATTTTCTTATGTAAGGCTATGACAGCAGAGGCATAATTGAACAGATCCAAAATTTTGTGACAAGAACTAAATTATATATAGAGCTATATTTATAGAACTAAAGCACAAAATAGGCAATGATCACTGGGAAAGACTAGTCAGAGAAATGGATGCTATTGAGACCCCACCAAAATCCCCTTTACCAGCTGGTGCACCCCAAGCCTTGCTGTAAATGCTGGCTGATGACTTTTTATAGCTCCCCTCTTCTCTGGGGGTTTACCTTTGTCCAAAGGTGAACTGCCTTCTTGATACATTCTGCATATACCTACAAATCTTGGCCAATCACTGACTGGGTACTAGCAAAAGGCTATTCTCCTTGCCTCATGATGGAACATACTCTCGGGTACAATTTGTGCTCCAGATTTTCCCCAGGGATCAAACGGAAACTAGTCTCCAGCTGATACCACATTCTTGCTGAAATCATTTTGCCCCTTGCCTTTCCCTACTCTCTTATTCCCCTTCTCCTGTGAACACTCCTTCAATAATTCCTTTGTACAGGAATTCTTCTCTCAGATGCTGTTTCTCAATAGCATTTTTTGTGGTCCAACAGACCAAGTTAAGTGTTAAGGTATATGCATCTTTTCCATCTGATAATAAATTCAGTTACAGGGATGGAAATATATTTTTTCCATCAACATTTTCCCCTTCACCATGTACAAAGGAAAAAATGCCTGTAGTGCATTCAAAGTCATTCATTTCTTTATATATGCTTGATCCTCTGTTCCCCACGGTGTCTCACTATAGAACGTCTACTTAGTTCTTCATATTTAATTTGCCTTTTTGGCCCAGGCTTATGAATTTAATCTCAAGTAGACGATGACTCTTATGTTCAGAAGGTCATGCATGCCTACACTTATGAAAAGGCTTCCTTATAATCCAAGAGCTCTGGATTTCTAGGACACTAAGTAAGTGAATAACAGCATCACGAAATTATACTTTAGCTGTAGTCTGAAGTCCTAAATAATTGATGAGAGAAAGTTCTGTTGACACTCCCAGAGGCTGCTCTAAGCAGTTGCTGTTTGCTTCCCACCTACCCACCACCACCCCCTCCCCCCCCCCCCGCCCATGACTCCAGTTCTCTGTCCCCTTTCAAAGGGGAGAAGAGACTTCAGCAATCATTTAAGTCTGAATCCCTACTACATGCTTGAACATCTTGACTTGTTAATTCAAATTATGCACGAACATCCTAGGGGCAGGAAACTCACCCAAAATAATCCTCTCCATCCTAAAAGTATATTTTAAACTAGAGAATTCTAGAGACTAATAAATCTAGGTTCTTCATTTGATAAGGAAGTTGGAAGATCAGAGATGGGGAATTCCTTCAGTGCTATACAGATATTATTTATGATTTTTCATATGGTGCCACCAATGTATCTTTTCCTGGAGTTTCAGCTTTTTGTCCTTGTCCTATCTTACTCAAAACAAAAACGAACCAACCAAAAACTGACAATCTAATTGCAGCAGATGACTAGCTAGAAACCTGGTAGCCAAACTCATTAATACTATAAGCTCTCAGACTGTATATGCAAACTTTGGCTATGCAGATTAAGAATATCTGCCCAATTTATTAGGCAAGCTTCCCATGTTGTAAAGCTCCCCTTCTGCTTTACTACAATGCTTAATAATTAACTTGCCTCACCTGATACATTAGAAAGTAGCCAGACAAAATGATCTCAGAGCTTAAATTCCAATCTGTATTTGATGTTATTTCTCAAGAGATTCTAGTATAAGCTGTGAATCTTGCAGTTTTAAGGTTGAATATGGAATTTCTAATCCCCTCTAATGCAGCTAAGGAAACAGCATCCCAAGGACACTTCACATATTTTAATGCACAGCCCTTAAAATACATTTATTCATTCATTGAACAAATATTAATGAGTACTTATTAGGTATCAAGCACTGTGCTGAGTCCTGGGATTTAGGAATAAAAGTATTCCCAACGTAGGAGGAGGATTGATGAGTAAATAGTTACAATACTCATTGTGCATGTAGGCTTTTATGGATGCATGTACGGGGTCCCAGGGCACTCCCATCTCAAGACAATCCCTGGAACTGAAGAGCGTTATGTATGTATACCTGTGAGTGGTAGGTTCAAAAAAAAAGTAATTGCATTGACAATTTGCTAAGTGAAAAGGGGGAAATCAATAAAGCTGTGTAAGTGGGTTTCAAAGAGAAGAGAGACTTGAACCAAGACTCAAAAAATAGACAGGAATATGCTCACTGTACAATATGCCAAAAGGATCAAGCACTCCAGGCATGGTAATGGCATGCAAATAGGTTTAGAGGTGTAAAACAGCAAGACAAGTTCAAGACCTACAGACTGTTTTGTCCCCCCCCCCCCCCCCAACTGAAGTATATGAAGTATAAGAAAGAAGGAATCAAATGGAGGAACTACTTCCACTGCTGGGAAATTTTGTCTTTAATTTTTTTTTTTAATTTTTTTTTTAACATTTATTTTTGAGACAGAGAGAGACAGAGCATGAATGGGGGAGGGTCAGAGAGAGGGAGACACAGAATCGGAAACAGGCTCCAGGCTCTGAGCTGTCAGCACAGAGTCCGACGCGGGGCTCGAACTCACGGACGGCGAGATCATGACCTGAGCTGAAGTCGGCCGCTTAACCGACTGAGCCACCCAGGCGCCCCAAGGAAATTTTGTCTTTTAAACAAGAAGGAAGCTAGTGAAGAATTTTAAAAACATGATAGGTTTAGGTTCCATGCATATATCTACACACATATATACACAGATGTGCACATATGCATACATATTGTAAGTATATATATATACTATAAATGTATACTGACATATACATATATGTATGTATTATATATATTTCAAATATATATTTCATAGCATCATCATCATAACTATGCTTTAGAGTGTTTGGGAAGAAAGTGTGAATTTTTTAACAGACTGTGTTTGAATAATTGGTTAATCAAGTAGGAAAGGAAGAAACTTGGATTCCCATTAATATTTAAACAAAAATACATTCCAGATAAAGACATAAGTAGGAAAAGCAAAAAATTTAAATGTCCAAAGAATATGTAGGAGAACACATTTAAGATCTCAGGAAAAAAAAATTATTTTTTAAGAAAAAAGACTGATTTATTTGAGTACATTACAATAACAAACTTCGGTTCAAACAAAAACACTAAAAATAAAACCAAAAGATAAGGCAGAGTCTGTGCAAGATAGCTGAGATACAGGTAACTGACAAAGAAATAGTATCCAGGATGCCTGGATGGCTCAGTTGGGTAAGTGTCCGACTGTCTCTTCATTTCAGCACAGGTCATGATCTCACAGTTAGTGGGATCGAGCTCCATGTCAGGCTCTGCCTGGACAGCATAGATTTTCTCTCTGTCTCTCTCAATCTAAACAAACAAACAAACATAAAGGAATAAGCTAGTATCCAGAATTATAAAGAAAGACGAATCAGTAAGAAGACAATCCAAGAGACAAATGGGCAAAGGATTAGACAATTCACAGAATAGGATGCCTAAATTGACCAATAAACATTTAAAGAGACTCTCATCTTCACCAGTAATTTGGCAAATGCAAATGAAAACCACAATGAAATACATCTCATACCCATTCTAATGGACAAAATTTTTAAAGTTGAACAACTGCCTCACACATGGAATGAATGCTCACTTGGAGTGAAAGTTGGTACAACTACCATCAAGGACAAGTTGGTCACATTAGTAAAGCTGAAGCTATGTGTGTCCCCTTACCCAGCAACACTTGTGGGTATAGTCCCTAAGAAATTTTCAAACATAGAATAAAGGCTTGGCAACAAACGGTAGCCTTATTTGTATCAGCAAACAGATCAGAGGACAACAGATAAATTGTGGTGCATCTATACAATGTCCTAAGCACTGTAACACAGTTAAAACAAATGAACTGAAAATGCATTTAACTACATGGATAAATCTCAAAAACTTAATGTTGTATAAAATAAGTATGCTATAAAATGATACATATATGTGATACCAATTATGTAGTTTTAAAACATGCATATCATTACAGTGTAGGATAAAGATGTAATGGTTTGCAAAAACATGCATAGAAATGATAAATATCAAGATTCATATCAGCTAAGTAATTACAGTATTATCAGTAGATAATTATACCCTTTTTTTTGAGAGCTGAATCAGTGTCATGCACTGCTTCATGTGATTTACAGATATTTAATTCTATCATTAAATCACTATAGCAACTTTACAAGATATACACCATTATTTCAAGTTTATAGATAAGGAAACTGGGGCACAGAGAGATTAAGTAATTTGTCCTTAAGTAATATATAGCTAGGAAATGAGAATGCTGGAATTTTAACCCTGCTCTTAACCAGAACATGATATATTTACCTCTGACAGAGGGAGGAGAAAGGGATCCAGGAAGGCATACAGAAGCCTTCAGTGAAAACATTTCATTTCATTTGAAATCCAGAAGAAAGTATAGTGAAATGTTAAGACTTGATAAAACTAAATAGAAGAATACAAATATTCATTGTATTATTCTCTTTAACTATGTATTTATATTAGGAGGAGGAGGAGATGATGATGATGATGATGGTACAGAAGGGAAGGAAGGATGAGAAGGAGGAGGAAATAAAGACCACCCTGGCAGCAGGGTAAGAGATGAGCTGGAAGAAGGAAAGGAGCAAGTGAGAGATTCTCTTCTAGGCAACAGATTACAAATGTAATCAAGACGTTTACTACCACTTGGGGATGGTGTACCTAAAATGACTCAAACCACTGTATTCATGAAAAATCTAAATAATATGCACTACAGTTTATAAAATACTGTCTCTCTATATATTACCATTTAAACATTTGCCATAACCCTGTAAAGCACACAATATTATTATCCCCCCAGAAACCTGAGGCGGAAAGAAGCCTAACAACTTGTCCGATAGACTTGCAGTTACCATGTGTTGGGATTAGGACTTAAGACTCCTGCCCATGGACTTGAGAACTCCTCTGCCTCTCAAACATGAATAGTTTACAGTCTCACAGTATCCATGTCTACACTAAATTAACCGAATGACTTTAAAAATGTATGGTCCTTGTATGGTTCTTAGTAACAGTTGTCTTCTTCAAATATAAAACCTTCATCTCAGACATCATTTTCTGTAATCCATATCTTCAGTACTTTGTGCTTGCAGAAATATCAATATTAATTCCAGGTTTAAAGTGGGAGCTAAATAGGAGGTTTCATTTCATTCTCATATGCTATAAAGTTTTGACTTTAAAGTTGACATAATTACCAAATACTCAGTTCCCCTTTTGCCAGATTCTGTCATTCCTGGCAATCTGAAAGTATAGGTAATATTTTTTAAAGTTTTTTTTTTACATGTTTATATTTGAGAGAGAGAGAGAGAGCAAGTAAGGTGAGAAGCAGAGAGGGAGACACAGAATCTGAAACAGGCTCCAGGCTTTGAGCTGTCAGCACAGAGCCCAACATGGGGCTGGAACTCACAAACTGTGAGATCATGACTTGAGCTGAAGTCAGACACTTAACTGATTGAGCCACCCAGGCAACCCTGAAATATAGGTAATAATATTCTGCCTCGGAATACAAGTAAAGAAAGAACTGGAGGAGGGGAAAAGTCTAAATGATAAATGTTTGCTTCACTCTGGGTCACTGAAGGTGATGATGTTTCCACTGTGAATATACTGATTGTTTATAGCCTCTCCATTGTGGGGAGAAGCTTCCCCAGGTTCAAGTACACTTTCTTTTTGAAAGTGGCCAAGGCTGCAATTTGGCATCACTGAAAAAAGTGACAGATTCCTGCACTACAGTAACTTTCTTGGAGCAGAGCCAATAGATTTGTACATAAAAAATTCGGCACAATGACTTTGCTTTACGAAAAGGCTGCCCTTTGAAATAGATTACATTTGAATATCTTGATATCTTACGTATTTCAAGAAAATGCAAAATGTGATTAGACTGATCAAAATTTAGTTAATTCCTAAATTTTCCACAACTACTGAATAATACTGAAACAAGCCACACCTGTGCACACTTTGTACAGTCTGATTATTTTTAGGAGCCGCTGCTTTATGCTCCATCTGCCAGAACATGGCCACAAGCACCACTACCCCCTCACTGTTTCTGTTTCTACCACAGCAAACCAGAAATAACGTTCATTCATTTTACTGAGAGGAAGGCAACTCTCAATTTGTCAAAACTGGAATTATGGAATTATTTAAAATTTTTTTTGTTTGTTTATTTTTGAGACAGAGAGACAGAGCGTGAGTGGGGGAGAGGCAGAGCAAGAGGGAGCCACAGAATCCAAAGCAGGCTTCACGCCCTGAGCTATCAACGCGGGGCTCAGACTCACAGATTACAAGATCACGACCTGAGCCGAAGTCGGATGCTTAACCAACTGAGCCACCCAGGTGACTCTGGAATTATTTTTAAATACAGTTGCATTACTTCATTTCTATTATAAGCCACTCCCATACTTTTCTGTATGTTTCTGTATATTCACCTTAAAATTAAAATTAAGGTGGAATGAGGATACAGTTTGGGATTCTACTCTGTCATTCTCTTCCCTTCTATGATAGCTTTGTGTAAATGGCCTTAAGCTGAAGATCTATAGATTCGAATGTGAAAAATAGAACCAATTTGTTTAACAGATATTAAAACCCAATTAACACCTTGGTTGATTCAGCATTATCAGTGGCTTTTCTTCTAAAATCTGAGACCATAGCAAGAACTCCCTCAGCAAAGGGATTTATAACTAGAAAGTGGGAGAAAAACTCTCTTCTTTCTCCCTAACGTCCTATATACACTACTGTTTTTAGGATGCAGAAAAACGCAGGCCACAACATAAACAAGGCACTGAGGTAGAAATAAGAAAAGCACACTCAGACAATGGTGGAAAGAAAAACCAACCCAGATGGAATAGAGGAGAGGGTTCCTTGTGGAGCCATACAAAGTAAGGTTGATGAAATAACTGAAGACCAGACAATGAGGAAAATCAAATGCCAGAATATGGAGCCTGTATTGTCCAGAATATAGAACCATTAAAAGATGGTTTTTATTTTATATGTGATAGGATAATGACTGAAAAGAATAAATGAATATGAAATAAATTTTAAATATGTACTCAACAGAACCTGGAAACTAATTAGATACCAGAATTACAAGGGTATGAAGGAAACTAACACTGGTTAAGTGGCTATATTTCAACTTTTTTTTAAACCAAGTACTTCAAAAAATATTGTCTGATTAATTTGATCTTAAAGCTGGGATAATTAGTTGTAGTTAACAAATAATGAACCTGAAGTTTATGGAGGTTAACTTGAAGTCAGACAACATCAGAGTGATGGAGCCAGATTTTTATTCAAGTCAACCAAGACCGTAGGTCTTGCCACCTGATCTTTCCAATGCACTAAGTGGTCTTCCAAGGTGATTTCCAGTTTTAAGAATTCATGTAATAGACTGGCAAGCATGTGTCTGGAGTAAACCTGCTGGGTTCATATCTCAGGTCCATCATTTAATACATGTGCTATTTAGGATATATATATATCACTTCAACTTAAATGTAATTTGTAGAGTAGGGACAAAAATAGTCCCTACCTCAAGGGTATGAATTAACCACTTATAACAGTGTCTGGAAAAGAGCATGACTTTATTAAGTGCTCACTGTTCTTGTTAGTACTACTATTCATACTTTGTTTAAGAAAAGAATAGCAGTACTATAGGCAGGGAGAAGTGATGCAGAGATGTTTTGGGGAAAAAATGGATGAATTCGATGTTAGATATGATGAGACTGTGATACTGGCAATGCATCTATTTTAGATTTTCCACCAAATTAGGGAGGAGTCTCTAGTGAGCTAGACAAAATTCACATTCTTTTAGTTACATTGAAAAAAAGTTTTCAGATTTTAATCTTTTAAATTGACATGCCTTTTTATTCCCTATTGAATACAATGCAGAAAGCTTTATCAATCCCTATTAAACATAATGTAAAAACTGTATTTTTTTTTACACATTGCTGTGACCTCCTGACTGAAACTGAATACTTCTACAATCCTGAACTACCTACATTCTAAACCGGAGGCTCAACAAAAGGATATTCCCGCAGCCTGCATCTGAGACTCGGCAGGAATTTCTAGGTCATGTGCTCCAAAAGTTGATGTAATTGCCTTTATAATCTTTTCAGGGGGGAAAAAAAGCATCTTTAGATAAAACCTAATCCTATTAGACCGTTGATAAACCAATATATTACGAACAGCAAGGTCTCAAAACAAAATAATTTCAGCCAGGTAATTTATCTTACATTTACCCCTGCAGTGCAAACATGCAAATATCATGCAAATAAAAGGGTTATATCAATATTTTTACTATCTTGTTCAGGAACCAAGGACCTAATTTCAATATCCACCATTCCAGTAAAAAAATTAAGGGGTTAGGGAGATGTCACATGACTGGTATCAGGCATAAGAGAGGGACTTGAACCAAACAGTCTTCTGTAACAGTAGTAATGGAAATTTCCAAGAACCTGAAATACAGGAGTATAGTCTACGCAAAAGGAGTACTATCAATATAGAGTGCTTGAAATATCTGATATTTGCGAGGACAAGAGCAAGAGAAGAATACTTGAAGAATACTCAGCTACACTGTAGGAGAAAGAAAGGAGTCCACAGAAGGAGACATTGAAATGATAAAATAATGGAGCATGTTGGTTGTAAGAGGTGAAGGTGGCAAAAACTTCAAGGACGCTGCAGAGATGTCCAGGAAAATGAAAATTTAAAAAAAAAGGTTAATAAATGTAATAAGTGTGTAAATAAGAAGTCTATAAAATGGCCTTCTTTAGAGGAGTTTTAATAGAAAAGTGGGAATAGAAACTACTTTTCAGGAGCTTAAAAGGAATAAAGAAAATAAGGCAGCAAAAAATGTGCCTCTTTTTTAAGAGGACTGGCAATGTAGCCAAGGAAAATACCACAGAATTGTCGATGCAATAAAAGACAAATGTACCTAGATTTGTAAACACACAAACATTCCCCTGCCAAGTTACTTTCATACGTAGCCAATATTGATTTCATTAAACTGGTCTCAGAATTTTCCAAAAAGTCAATTAGTTAAGTGCTAATTAACGAGTTTTTAAAAGTTTGTATTTTTAGGCTCACAATCCAGATTTCTATTTTATTTAGGCAATCTCAAAGAATCTTGTAACATAATGTTTTACAGAATAAGAAAATAACAATAATTATATAGATATTGATTTTTAAACAAAGTATCAAAAATGGTATTTTTCAAATAATACTTGGTATTGCTGAGTCCTAAATTAGCTGCTAGAAAAGTCATTGCAAACTGAAGTTTTACAAATGTAATCATAATTTATATGAAGAAAGTTTATTTAAAGCAAGTCTATTTTTCTAGCTCCATGAAAATTTAACATTAATTTTAAACAAATTTATATTTTCTCATGCATATTTAGAAGCAACCAGCTGCTGGTATCTACCCAACATTTACAAATGCAACTTGAATGTTCCTTAAACAGCTGGACCATGTCAGCAACACAAAAACTAACCCACTCTGACCTCTTGTACTCCTCTTTCTCTCCAGCCACTAGGACAATAGCTTTTTCTCCTTGGGTTATGTTTTCAGGAGAGAGAAGTCCAACAACAAATTTGTTTCAAACCTTTCTGATACATTTTGTTAGTGTTACCTTGCAACGTTTTTCTCCTTAGAATCCACAGGCACTTCCATGAAGCCAGACCAGAATTGGTTCTTTCATAAGTGGTTGCAAAGGTAAGTGCCAACTGTGGCTAGGCATATTAAACAACTCAGAGGTGGCAAACTATGCCTTCAGACTTGTTTTTGTAAGTAAAATTTTATCGGAACACAGCCACACTCATTCACCTATGAATTATCTATTGCTATTTTCCTGCTACAACAGCAGAGCTGAGTAGATGAGACAGTGACCATATGGTCCTCAAAGCCAAAAATATTTACTACTTGACCCCTGAAGTTTATGAGCTAGCCAGATGTAAACAATAGCAAATGGCAGGGACTGTGATAAACCAATAAAAGTGCACTACATCTGAAGCACCTAACAGTTATTACTACATAGTAAAAAGCAGACCCAGCTTCACCAAATTCAGTACTTCTAAAAAGCCAGAAATTCAGTTTTTATATGAAATTTCAATTTTTTAAATGTTAGCTACTAATCCAATTTTTTAAAGATTTGAGTTAGCACTGTAAACCAAACAAAATTAATCTACTGCCTAGATCTACCTTCTACAGACTCTGAAATAATCCTTAATAGCTGTGTGGTATTCCGTAAATTTCTCCGTGTGTCTCAATGTCTCATTTGCAAGCTGTTTACTGCCAACTCTCCAAAAATACCAACAAAATAAATCCTGCTGATAAGCAGAGCTGGGATTTTTGCTTACCTTCAGTAAAGGAAGCAAAGACAGAATCTTAGTTCTGTCTAGAAGTGTAGATGGGGGAAAGACAAGACATTTACAAGATTGGGGTCTGCCTTCCATTGTGAGGACTGATGTGGATGGTGCAATTATGTGATAAAACAGTTTAGAATTGGTAGACCCAGCCAGGGCAGGTTTTGGAAACAAGTCTTAAAGAGTAGAAGTTGTTTGATAAACCTAGTTGAACTACCTGTCCTTCTCAAGAGTGATTATTTACTCTGATAAGAGCTTGATGAATAAATAGTCTATTATTTGGTTAATGGATTTGTAGTAAGTTCCTGAAGCAAACAATAAAGTTATTTTCATCTTTATCTTCCTAGGCAAAATTCTCCTGGGTTAGTAAAATCCTATTACTATACAGTTAGCTCTGTCCTTGCAGATGGCTTCTGTTCTCAGATGCCCTTGTAGTTACTCGTTGGGCTAAACTGAATAATACACCATTAAATAGAGAACAAGAGTAAGTGAAATTTCACTGCTATGTGAATTGTCATGACTGCACATGAAGTTTTAGTAGATGGCCATTTCAACTTCTAAGAAGTATTAGATTTTCCCATACTCATGTGTTGGCTCATTGGGTGAGACAGTGACTGGGGGACAGCATTATGCTTCAGCATTTAAGACTGGAGATCAGAGAATGGAGCATAGCAAACAAATACTAAGAGAAGGATTATGGTCAGACTCTGTATGTAGTACAGTTCTCAACCAGGAGACAAGAATGCTCAAGTATGCCAAGAGTATATCCTGGCCCCAGTTTGAAGAAACCACAGCCCAGGAATGGGGTTATTAGCCATATTCCATAATTATATGTGTGATTTCTCTAGTATTTGCTTCTTGGGGCATTTTCATGATATTAAAGATCCCAGAGAGGTCACAAGAGATATAAGCATAATATTCTTCCTTTAAAATAGCATATGTTCCTCCATGAGAGGCTAAATTATTTCCAATGATGTTCTGTTCTAAACTACCATCTGTCAAATTTGATGAACCTCTCTAGTGAGGAGGTTTATAGTCTTGGGAGCATTGTCTTGTTCATCACCTACTCTTTAAAACTTGTACATAGAAGTCCCCCACATTTTGGGCCATTTATAAAGCATGAAGTAATAAAAAAGCTTGATGGCAGAAGAAAGCTATCCAAAATTCTCCTTTGCTGGCTGGTATTTCAGTCTTCAAAATAAGGCTCTTGGGGCACCTGGGTGGCTCAGTCGGTTGGGCGTCCGACTTCGGCTCAGGTCATGATCTCGCGGTTTGTGAGTTCAAGCCCCACGACGGGCTCTGGGCTGACAGCTCAGAGCCTGGAGCTTGCTTTGGATTCTGTGTCTCCTTCTCTCTATGGCCCTCCTCCACTTGTGCTCTGTCTCTCTCTGTCTCTCAAAAATGAATAAATGTAAAAAAAAAAAATTAAAAAGAAACAAAAACAAAATAAGGCTCAGCTTACTCCCCCCACCCTACCCCCGCCTTTTTGAATTAAGAATCTAATTATCTCCTCTTCAGCAAAGGGCAACTGAAGGATCAAAAAGAAACCTGGATGCAAACCATGAAAGAGAGAAAGAGAAGAAAGGTTCAGGGAAAAACTACCAAAAAAAAACCCAACAAAACAAAACACAAAACAAGTAGCAAAATGTCAATAAATACATGTCTGTCAATAATTACTTTGAATTTAAATGTATTAAAGGCTCCAATCAAAAGACATAGGGTGACAGACTGGGGAAAAAAACAAGACCCATCTATATGTTGCCTACAAGAGATTCATTTCAGTCCTAAAGACACCTGTAGGCTGAAAGTGAAAGGATGGAATAACATTTATCACACAAATGGATGTCAAAAGAAAGTCAGAGTAGCCATACTTCTATCAGACAAAATAGACTTTAAAACAAAGACTGTAACAAGAAACAAAGAAGGAAACTAATAATAATAAAAGGAACAATCCCACAAGAAGATCTAACAATTGTACATTGTAAAGGAAAACTCCCAAATACATTCTGTAAGGCCAGCATTACCCTGATACCAAAACCAGATAAAGATGCTACTAAAAGAGAGAACTACAGGCCAGCATCTCTGATGAATGTAGAATCAAAAACCCTCAACAAAATACTAGCAAACCAAATCCAACAATACATTAAAAAAATCATCACCATGATCAGGTGGGATTTATTCCCAGGATGCAAGCGTGGTTCAATATTTGCAAAACAATCAATGTGATACATCACATCAATAAGAGAAAGGATAAAAACCATATGCTCAGTTCAACAGATGTGGAAAAAGCATTTGACAAAGTATAATATCCATTTATGATAAAAAAAAAAAAACTCAACAAACTAGGATTAGAAGGAACACAGCTCAACATAATAACGACCATATATGAAAAACCCACAGCAAGCATCATACTCAGTAGTAAAAACTGACAGCTTTCCCACTAAGATCAGGAACAAGATAAGGATATCCACTCTCACTACTTTTCTTCAACATAGTACTGAAAGTCCTTACCACAGCGATCAGACAACAAAATAATAAAAGGCTCCCAAATTGGTATAGAAGAAGTAAAACATTCACTATTTGCAAATGACATGATACTTGATATAAAAAACTTTAAAGACTTCACCAAACAAGTACTAGAACTGATAAATGAACTCAGTAAAATCACAAGATTCTAAATCAATGCACAGAAATCTGTTGCATTTCTATACGCTTATAATAAAGCAGCACAAAGAGAAAATAAGAAAATAATCTCATTTACAATTGCACCAAGAATAATAAAATACCGAGGAATAAATTTAACCAGAGGTGAAAATCCTCTGAAAATGATAAAACAGTGAAATAAATTGCAGATGACACAAAGAAATTAAAGACATTCCATGATCATGGATTAGAAAAAAATTGTTAAAATGTCTATACTACTCAAAGCAATCTACATACTTAATACAATCCTTATAAAAATACCACCAACATTTTTCAATAAAACTATAATAAACAACCCCTAAAATTTGAATGGGACCATAAAAGACCCCAAGTGGCCAAAAAAAATCTTGAAAAAAGAAAAATAAAACTAGAGGTATCACAGTTCCAGACTTCAAGTTATATTATAAAGCTTGAGTTACCAAACCAGTATGGTACTGGCACAAAAACAGACACATAGATCAACAGAACAGAATAGAAAACCCAGAAATAAACCCAAAATTATGTGGTCAATTAATCTTTGACAAAAGAGGAAAGAATATGCAACGGGAAAAAGACAGTTTCTTCAACAAACAGTGTCGGGAAGACTGGAGAGCTACGTATAAAAGAATGAAACTGGACCACTTACTTATACCACACACAAAAATAAACTCAAAATGGATTAAGGACCTAAATGTAAGACCCGAAACCATAAAAATCCTAGAAGAAAGCACAGGCAGCCATTTCTCTGACATCAGCTATGGCAACATTTTTCTAGATAGGTCTTCTGAGGCAAGGGAAAAATAAAAGCAAAAATAAACTATTGTGACTACATCAAAATAAAAAGTTTCTGCACAGTGAAGGAAACATCAACAAAACTAAAAGATAATCTAGTGAATGGAAAAAGATATTTGCAAATGACATATCCTGATAAAGGGTTAGTATCAAAAATATATAAAAACCTTATATAACTCAACAGCCCAAAACCAAATAATCCAATTAAAAGTGGGCAGGAGATATAAACAGACATTTCTCCAAAGACGAAATACAGATGGCCAACGGACACATGAAAAGATGCTCAATATCATTCATCATCAGGGAAATGCAAATCAAAACTACAATGCAGTATCACTTCACACCTGTCAGAATGGCTAAAATAAAAAAACACAAGGAATATCAGGAGCTGGTGAGGTTGTGGAGAAAAAGGAACCTTCTCGCTGTTGGTGGGAATCCAAACTGATGTGTCCATTGTGAAAAACAGTAGGAAGGGTCCTCAAAACATTTAAAATAGAACTACCCTATGATCCAGTAATTGCACTACTGGGTATTTACCCAAAGAATACAAAAGCACTATTTCTAAACGATATATATAACTCTATGTTTATTGCAGTATTATCTATAATAGACAAATTATGGAAGCAGCCCAAGTGTCCAATGGTAGATGAATGGATAAAGAAGATGCGGCACATATATATACACACGCAATATAATATGACTCAGCCGTAAAAAAAAAAAAAAAAAAGAACGAAATGGTGCCATTTACAACAACATGGATGGAGCTAGAGAATACATTGCTAAGTGGAATAAGTCAGAGAAAGACAAATACCAATTGATATAACTCATATGTGAAATTTAAGAAACAAAACAAACTAGCAAAGAGAAAGGGAAAGAGACAGAGAAACTAAGAAACAAACTCTTAACTAGAAAGAACTGAGGGTTACCAGAGGGGAAGTGGGTGGAGGATGGGTGAAATAGGTGAAGGGGATTAAGAGCACACTTATCATGATGAGTACTGGGTGATGGATAGAACTGTTAAATCACTGTATCATATACCTGAAACTAATATAACACTGGATGTTAACAATACCGGAATTGAAATAAAAAACTAAGAAAAAAAAAAAGCATCTGGGTAATATTAGGGACTATCCTGAAGGCAGATATTTAGTTTCTAAGGTTACAAAACCATTTTTGTTTGCAGGTAATTATAGCCAGTTGACTTCTGTGCCACAATCGAATGTCATCTAAGGTCAACTACGAAGCTATTTCTCACCAAAATATATATATATAAGGCTGCCAAATAGTTTTACATGAAGTTTATCATGAAGAGATTAGATAAATCTAAATCAAAAGAACTTGGAGTTGAATTTAACCAATATGTCTGACTCCTGAGGTCCATGGAAGTAACCTCCAAAATAGGTAACTTCTATTCCCTAATTCTTTTCCAAGTCCTATGCTTGCAAAAGTTCAAAAACAGTACAAAGTTCAAAAAAGGTACAAAAGCTATCTTCCATGACAGTCCCCGTGTTGTTGGTAGAAACAGGGACGTCTTTCTGCAGGCATGAAAATTTTAGATTTCTAAATTTTACATCTCTGTCTGGTCTGTTGTGTATGCAATCTAAAAAGCCACGTAATGGCCAAGTCCAGTGATTCAGGAAACCAACAGATTCATATCAAGAAAGTGATAGAAAGGGAAGGAAGCTAAATGGCTCCCAAAGGAAAATGTATACAAACCCAAGTGCGGGTTAATTTCATTCTTTTATCAACAGAGAATTAAAATGTAGTCGGGTATTATACTGACAGCAAACATGACTAAAGATGAAAAAACCAACATTAAGAATAGGAGCCTTATAGATAATATAACTGAAACTGTTCTCACTAAAGCAGAACAACTTGGAGTCCACATTGTCATCGGATTTTGTCCCATGAATTTGGGTTGGAAGATTCAGTCTATCCTTATTACTTGAAGATTTCATTTTTGCAAATCTGCCTATTCACTAACATTTATTTGTAACTTCTAAATCAACATCCACAGTGCTTTTGTGGTCACTGGGGACATGACCAGTGCAGTTTTCCAATACGCACCTTCCCAGCTGTGGTTGGGCAAGATGACACTCTGCCTTCCTGTTTCAACTCGCATACTGTAAACAATGGTCTTTCTTGTGTTCTATTCAGTGCCATTTTGTTTTTGTTTGCATTTTTGTGCTTTTTGTTGGCAAATCTGCTATTGAAGATGGCACAGTGCTCAAGTGCTAGAGTTCCTAAATCCAAGAAGGTTTTACATGTGCCTTATGAAGAAAATGCATACATTAGATAAGACAGATGTCAGAGCACTGCTGACCTCGAGTTCAATGTTTATGAATCAACAATATACATTAAATAAGGTTTATTGACATAGAAACACATACAAAACCAATTTATGCATTGATAAATTGACAAAACTAGGATCAGAGACTGGCAGGAACTTAATCCTATATTTCAATATCAGAGCAATGGTTTAGTATCAATTAATTCAGTACTTACGGCAACTTTATAGAACTTAATTACCACAAAGTATGAAAATCTACTATATCAACATCACATACCACCATCTATTTGTTCAAAAGGTTGCAGACAAAAGTTGTCTTCCTTCAAAGACTGATTCTTAGAAATATGCTTGGGACTTCTGACTCAAAGGAAATCAAATAGATAAACACAGTATCATTTGTTTAAAGTCTTTCCATTGCTGGAAAACTTTTAGTCAACAACAATTTATAATGCTATTTAAACCTCAAGGTACATCAACTATTTGGATAGGATTTTTGCCGTACTTAATTCACAGGATTTATAAAAATGATACCACTGTTTATTTAATTACCATGATTCCTTCTCCTCAAAAGTCTATCCTCTCCGGCATCTATTTGTTGCCTGCCTTAATGAACAAGAAAATCTATCCAATTCATTTTGATATGCTCCTTCATAAATTGAAATACCAACTTTCCTAAAATCCCATTAAGTTATGTTCCCTTCCAAACAATAATAGACATATGTGAAATTCAATATTTCTACTATTTGCAAATCCTTTATTTTTTAATTGAGACTTACTAAATTATGCTAGGCATTGTCAGAATGGTTAAACTGAGTTTATTTTTGTACTAAGAGGCAGTAATTTTTAATAAAACTTGCATTCTGCTAAATTTAATGGAACCCTTTCATTTCTCTGTTTCCTTAATAGTTAGTAGCACTTGGCATCACTGATCACTCCCAGATTTTTAAAAAATATTTTCAATGCATTGCTTTTACCATAAAGCTAATATATGCTATTATATGGAAATGCAAGTACCTTAGCAATATAGAAGATAAAAATAAAATTCCTATTAACTACTCTATTTTCATTCCTCAGAGGAAATGCATGCATGGTGAAGTTTTGAGAATGAATATATCCACTTCATCTATCAATAAGCAAAAAGCATGTGTTTGTGTATATGTTCATGTAAGTTTAGACTTCCCTTGGATGGGAATCCTCCTATAAAGTTGTGTTTCCTTGATATATACGTCTAACTCCTTTCCAAACTTGTACATTAAAAAACTGTCTTTTTTGTAATAAATATCCTCACCTTTGTACTAAATATCCCTCTGAATGAACGTGCCATGATTCAATGGTTATTGTTTATATATCCTGTAAGACCACAACCTTAGGGTAAAAATGTTCTTATTTTCCAGTGAACCACTAGCCATCATTGCCCATCTTGATAGGAAATCTCTATCTCCCTCTTGAAGTTTCCCCACTGAAATATCTAAGAATCCAGGTAGGTTTATTTAGAAATATGTTTTCCCTTAAGATGCCAAGTGGAGGTAAACTAAAGAGTACAATCAGCCCCCTCCAGGCATTGTTTTTGCTTCGTCAGCATGCCACTTTTGTCAAAAGCTGGTCCAACTGATGTGTATCTACCAGTTGTACAACACTTGCTCAGGCTCCAAGTAAAACCTCAAAACTGGGTTCCACATTTATATTTACCTCAGTTGTTCCCAAATCAGGGCTACTCTGGTCTGATTACTGGGTCATCTTAGGGTTTTTAGTCTCAGCTCCTTGGTTTACTGGAAGCAGACTTAAAGAGACTCTAGTCTAGACCCTGGTGTCACCCTGACCTCTGCTCTAGACCCTTTCTCAAAGTTATACCCACACTGAGCTGGACTGTCATCTCCAGCCAGAATTTACATGAATCTGTTGCCATCAGCAAGCTCTAATATATCTATGCTTCAAAAGGAAAAAATTTGGGATCTCAGTATAATTGGGGTCCTCCCAAGAGGTTACATGACTGCTATGGAAATGTACCCAGCTTCTTCCCATAAAGCAGTCTTCAGGATGGAGTAGTCAGGGAACCCTTTGCCAATTTATAAGTCTTGCTGGGGTGCCTGGGTGGCTCAGTCAGTTAAGGGTCTGACTTCGGCTCCAGTCATGATCTCGTGATTCTTGAGTTCGAACCCCACATTGGGCTCTGTACTGACAGCTCAGAGCCTGGAGCCTGCTTCAGGTTCTGTGTCTCCTTCTCTCTGCACCCCTCCCCCGCTGGTGCTCTGTCTCTGCCTCTCTCAAAAATAAACAAACATTAAAGAAAATTAAAAAAAAAAAAAAGATTAAAAAAAAAAGAGTCCTGCTACAGATTTATTCAGGGGTAAAGAGTACTTGCTTAATATGGGTAACCAAGGGGGAGGGTCCTCCTCTTAAGTGTTTCAAGAAGACGTTAAAAAAAGCATATTTCAAAAGTCCATCTGCCATTTCCATTAGATAAGAACAAGAAATGAGATATGAATAGTGGCAAAGAAGAAGTGAAACTTTTATTTGCAGCTGATAAAACCAAGGAGAATTTATTTAAAACAATTTAGAAATAAGCCACATGGAATGACCACATGGAAGAACAAGGAAGTATTCTAGTTGGTACTTCCAGCTTATTTCTCAGCCAGGAATCAGTGCCAGCCTCCAGTCATACAATGAACCGTCCCAGACACTGTAGCTTAAATTAAGCCCCCAGATGAATGCAGTACCAAATGACATCACTTCAAGCAGAAGAACTACACAGCTGATCCCAGTCAGCCTACATAATCATAAAAGATAACTGAATGGATGATCTCACTCATATGTGGAATTTAAGAAACAAAACAGGGGCGCCTGGGTGGCTCAGTCAGTTAAGCGTCCAACTTCAGCTCAGGTCACGATCTCGCGGTCTGCGAGTTCGAGCCCCGCATCGGGCTCTGGGCTGATGGCTCAGAGCCTGGAGCCTGCTTCCGATTCTGTGTCTCCCTCTCTCTCTGCCCCTCCCCCGTTCATGCTGTGTCTCTCTCTGTCTCAAAAATAAATACACATTAAAAAAAAATTTAAGAAACAAAACAAATAAGCAAAGGAGAAAATAAAAAAGAAACCAAGGAAGGGACTCTTAACTATAAAGAACAAACTGATGGGTTACCAAAGGTAAACTGGGTGAGGGAATGGGTCAAATAAGTGATGGTGATAAAGGTATACACTTATCATGATTTAAAAAAATCAATTCTTTAAAAGATAACTGAATGGCTATTTTAAACCGTTAAATTTTGGATTGGTTTGTAATATACAAATAAATTATCAAAACAATCATGTTTACAGAAATAGAGTATAAGTATTTAAGAAAGTATTCAACATAATATTGGAAGTCCTAGCCACAACAATTAGGAAACAAAATAAATTTAAAGTATCCAAATTTTTAAGGAAAAAGTAAAATTAGCTGTTTGCAGATATTTTATATGAAAGCAACCATCAAGACTCCACACAAGTAAACAAACAAAAACTGTTAGAATAAACTCAGCAAAGCTTTATGATACAAAATCAAACACAAAAATCAGTTGCATTTTCATACACTAACAACGACCAATCCAAAAAGGAAATTAAGAAACCACTTCTATTTATAATAATAACAAAAATAATAAAGTACTTATGAAGAAGCTTAAACCAAGAATGTAAGACTTATATATTGAAAATTACAAAATATTGCTGAAAGTAGATAAGACAGAAATAAATGGGAAGACATCCCATGTTCATGGAGTGGAATACATTATTATTAAGATACCAATATTACCCATAACAATCTATAGATTCAATGCAATCTCTATCAAAATCCCCAATTTTTTTTTCTTTTTTGCTGGAAAAGAAAAATCCATCCTAAAATCCATATGAAATTCCAAATAGCCCAAACAATCTTGAAAAAGAACAAAGTTAGGGGTTTCATGCTTCCTGATTTCAAAACTTAATTCAAAGCTAAAATAATCAAAACAAGTTTGGTAATGACATAAAGACAGACATACAGACCAATGGTATAAAGTAGAAAGCTCAAAAAATACCTTATACATAGTCAAATGCCTTTTCCAGTGGCCATCAAGATCATACAAAAATTAAGTTGGATCCCTACCTTACACCGTACACAAAAATTAACTCTAAATGGATCAGAGACCTAAATATAAGAGCCCAAACTAAAAATTCTCAGAAGAAAACATAGGAGAAAAGCTTCATGAGACTGTATTTGGTGATGACTTCTAAATATAGCACCAAAAGCACAGGCAACAAAAGAAAAAATAGATAAATTAGACTACATCAAACTTTAAAAATTCTATGCAGCAAAGGACACAATCAACAGAGTGAAAAAAGAAACTATGGGATGGGAGGAACTATTTGCAAATCTGGTAAGGGGTCAATATCCAGAATATATAAAGAACTCCTATAGCCTAACAACACAAATCAAACAATTTTATTTTTTTTAACTTTGTTTTAAATGTTTGTCTATTTTTCAGAAAGAGAGAAAGAGAGAGAGAGAGAGAGAGAGAGAGAGAGAACACAGAGCATGAGTTGGAGAAGGGAAGACAGAAAGGGAGACATGGAATCCAAAGCAGGCCCCAGGCTCTGAGCTGTCAGCAGACAGCCCAACATGGGGCTCAAACCCACAAACCGTGAGATCATGACCTAAGCCAAAGTCAGATGCTTAACCAACTGAGCCACCCAGGCACCCCAAAAATCAAACAATTTAAAAACGGACAAAAGATATGAATAGTCCAGAAGAGAGTAATCTTTTTAAAGTGCTGAAAGAAAAAAAAAAAAAAAAAAAAAACCTGCCCATGACGAAACCTATACTCAGCAAAATTATCCATGAATAGTGAAGGGGAAATTATAAAGCATTTCTAAGTAAACAAAAGCTGAGAGAAGTCATCACTAGTGGACTAGAGAAGTCATCACTAGGATAAATACTAATAGAAGTCCTCTAGGCTGAAATAAAAGAACACTACACAGTAACTCAAACTCACATGAAGAAATAAAGAACTCCAGTAAAGGTAACTGTACAAGTAAATATAAAAGCCAGTATTATTATACTTCATATTCACAACTCCTCCTTTTATTTCCTACATGATTTAAAAGACAAATGTGCAAAATAATTATGTCTAGATTAATAAGCATACAATGTATAAAGATGTAATTTGTGATAATAAACAGTATTAAAAGAGGAATAGAGCTGTAAATTTTTTATATGCTATTGAAGCAAAGATAGTATCAATTCAAAATAAATTGTTATAAATTTAGTATGTTAAATGCAACCACTGAGAGAATAACTAAAAAATGTACATAGGAGAATGAATCAAAGTGGAACACACAAAGTATCAATTAAACACAAAAGGAGACAGTAATGGAGGAAATGAAAGTCCAGTAAGCTATGACGTACTGGAAACAAATATCAAAATGGCAGAAGTGTGTCCTTCCTGTAATTAAAAGCAAATGGATTAAATCCTCCAATCAAATGTCAGATTAGTAGGATGGATTTAAGAAAAAAAAATCATCCAATTACATGTTGTCTTTAAGAGACTCATTTTAGATTCAATGATGCAAGTAGATTGAAAGTAAAAGTATGGAAAAAGCTATTCCAAGCAAACTCTAAACAAGACAGCTGGGTGACTGGCTATACTAATATCAGACAAATTAGACTTTAAGTCAAAAATCATTATGAAAGACAAAGAAGGACATTATATACTGAAGGACATTACATTACATTCAGTTCATTAAGAAGACAGAATAATTATAAACACAAGTCCCAAACAACAGGGCTCCAAAATATATGAAGCAAACATGACAGGACTGAAGGAAGAAATAGACAGTTTTACATTAAAAGATGGAGAGTTCATTACCCCTTTCCAAAAATGGAAAGATCATAAGAAAGACCAAAGATCAATAAGAAAATAGAGGACTAGAACAACATTATAAACCAACTAGACCTCACAGACATGTAGACTACTCCACCCAATAGTAGCAGAATGTATATTCTTCTCAAGGGCAAAATGTTTGAAAAGTTCTGTGTCAGATTTTTAAAAATTTTCTTAGTAAGTGTTGCTATTTATGACCAATTAGGCTGAGACTTGCCATTAATAACAACTGGTAATGAAGTTTTGGAAGCTGCTTTTATCTACCATGTTTAACTACTTTGGAAGCTACTTTTCTTCAATAAAAAGAAGCAAACTCTCTTAGGTGAGTTTATAACAGGTCAGACAGTAGTTTACCTATCTTTCCATGCAAATAACCAGATTTTAGATTTAGTTATTTGTTTTTTCCTCTTCTTTTTTTTTTTGTTTGTTTTCTGTCTCATTTACTTCTTTTTCTTTATTTCCTCTTTTAGTTTTCCTTAAGTTTAAAAATAATTTCCCAACTCAGGTTTTAGTTAATACTTAATTCTTTTTAGAATATTTAGTAACACAACAAATGCCTAAGCAATGAATTTCTCTGAGTACAATTTTAACAACATATATTGTGATATATATGTTTTATTATTTTTACTTTTAGAATATTTTAATTCACCTTTTAACTGAATGTCACTTAGTTTATTTTGTGTGCCTTCTATTTCTAAGTAGTTGTTTTTGTGTTGCTTTTTCTATTTTTATTAGTAATTTCTAGTTTCAGTACCCTCAGCTTGGAGAAGGTGACCTTTATGATGACAACTTTTGGAAATTATTATGTATTTTAGGATATAGATGTCTATGTATATCCTAAAGAGAACAATGAGTTACATGTGCATATATGTATATAGAGAGAAATATGCATGTTGATCTTTCAAAACAGCAAAATACTTGTGTATGTGTGCTTCTGTATGCACTCACACACTCTGGGGTTGATTAAATTGGAAGGGCAATTGTCTGTTAGCAAGTCAGTCAGGAATATAGATATATATGATAAACTTATTTATCCTCCTTAATTGTATTTGTTTTATTTTTATTTTTGTCTGTGTGTCTATTTTATGTCGCTGCTGAGAGATAGGTCTATGTCAATTTCTCTATTTTCTTTCTTCTATTTTTGCTTTATGTAGTGTGATGGTATTTTAGTAGCTACATAAAGACTTATGACACTCATATGTTCCTTGTGGATTACATCTTTTTTCCATCAGAAAGTGCCCCAGTTTGTCTCCTTTCAAGCTATACCTTGCATTCAGTCTTGTTTGAAGCTAACATTTCAAACCTGATTATCTCTGACCACATTTGGCTTTTATCTTTTTAATGTCAACTCTTGTGAATATGGGGCAGTTCACACTTGTCTTTGTGATCATGACCCTCAATTCTCCACACTACCACACAAAGATACACAGGTGCATCCGATTTGAGCAACTATTCAGCTATTTGACAGTAAACAAATGAGTTTATAATGTGAGAAAAGAAAATGAAAAACAAACACTAGAGAGTGGTTATCACTGTCCTTGGGAAAAGTGAAACTCCAGGATAAAAAGTAAAACTCAATTTTGTGCCCTCTGACCAACATTTCTCAACTCCTCCGGATAAACCCCCCTTTCACATGCCTGCATCCTACCTCAGGATACTGCTTTCCACCGCAAATCTGAGAAACCCCACATTCTTTCCTCCTTTCATTTTTGCCTCCCTACACAATCTGATCCACTCTATTTTCCATGCCGTCTACATGCGTATGGTCCCCAAATGTATCTCTCCAGACCCCAAGTGGCCTCTGAGCTCTAGACTCATCGATGTGAATTCTTGTTTCCCAGTCCTCAAATCTGTTTCCCTTCTGTCTTCCTCATTTCAGCAACTGGCCCAGAAACCTAAGATTCACTCCTCACTTCTACTGAATCACCAAATCCAGACAGGCCCACTCCTAAAGAGCTCAAAACCCACCCACCTCTTTACTTTGCTGCTGCCATTCCCTTTGGGAAATCATTAATCGTTTCGGAGGCAATTAAAGGGATCTTTTTAAATGCAAATCTTGTCATGCCTACCATTTCCCCTCCCCCCACTACACACACACACACACACACACACACACACACACACACACGTGCTTAAAATCATTCCAATGGTTTTGGATCAAATAACATGGTTCCTTGATTTCTGGTAACTCCTCCAGTTTTATCTGATATACTGACTATTTTATGCAGTTACCCTGGACATTTCTGTGATCTGGAATAAGGGAAGTTCTCTCCTGCCTCAGGAAAAATGCTGCAAGTTTCTCTTCCTTTCTCTCCAGCCTCTGCTCTTCATTCCTTGAAACTTCAGTAAAATTTAATTTCTCAAGGAAGTCTTCATAGACCAACCTAGATGGCAGCCATCATTGTGTGTCTTTCTTATCCTTTAAGCTCCAAGAAGACAGAGAGAAACCCTGACCTGGACATTACTATGTTCCCAGCACCTGTCACACTTCCTGGGATGTAACAGGTCATAATAAATACTTACTAACTACACAGATTGTACATATACTTATGTATTGTTTCTATTTTAAAATTAATGAAAAGGTTATTTACCCCAACACACAGAAACCCATTTGCTCACATCATGAAAATAATCTCATCTACTCTAAATTGGAGAATGACTGCAAATGTCAGAAGCACCTATAATTATAAGCTCTTTTTTCCTTGGCTCCTTCTTTTCTATCAAACAATCTGATAGACTCCTAGAATGCTGGCAAGTAATTGTGTCATGTTGTCTAATGATTTCTAACGATTTCACACTTACGCATGTTTCTGGTTGACATGCTTTGGGTCTTACAAGAGATCTGCACCCTTCACAGCTGTATAAAATTAAACATATTTTTAAATAGACACCTTAATGACAAATAGCTTTTTCAAAGAGACAGAGTTATACTTTAAACAATTTTAATGGGTATAGAAATTAAATAGCAACATTTCCACCCATTTTTTATCTAGAAGTTAAAAAAGAAGCTGATATTTAGATGATGTATAAAAGAGCAAACTCCGCTGATGGATTTTTTTTTATTCTTATTAAGTGAAGGAAGTGCACAAAAATGTGAGATGAGCTTATTTATAGAAATGTCAAAAATAACTTTCAACACATGCTGAAAACCCTTTTCTTTGCAACTACTTGAGCTGGCTTTATACTGTGGTTTGACACTTTCCCCTGAAGCTTTCTCTATTTTGGATATAAAGGGAGTAGAAGAGAATTAGATATTCTTTTTAAAAAATAGATAGCATATATAGTTTTTGTCACTGGCCATGTCTGTGGACTTAATTTAAAGGTTTAATACTCTTCAATAGTTTCCAAGCTTTCCAGAATTCTAGGAATGTGAATTGAGAATGTCTATGTAAAATAATGTTGCCAAACTCTAGCACTCAACTAGGCTAAAAATGGCAAAGTCATTAAATAACAAAAACTAAGTTTATTTTTAAAGTATAAGCACTTTAATATTTGTTAGGTTTGAGAATTCTAGGAGACTAAGCTGCCATCTTCACCTAGCCAAAAATCCTTTGCTGATAATAGCTGTGGTTTTCAAATAAGTCTCTCAATCTTAGAATTCTACAGACCTATTCCAACAGCTGGCACAGGTGAAGAGGGGGTCAGGACTTCGACACATGAATTTCAGGGGCCACATTCAGTCTATAACATCTATCTTCATAGGGATAGTTGGATATACAAATCTGATGTCTGGAGGAAAGGTATGAACTAGAAATACAAATTTAGGAGTCATGCATATGTAGATAATATTAAAAGCCAAGAAAATAAGTGAAATTAAGTGGTAAGTATAGAAAGAAAAAGAAGTTGGGAATGCAAACTGGTATAGCCACTCTGGAAAACAGTATGGAGTTTCCTCAAAAAATTAAAAACAGAACTACCCTACAACCCAGCAACTGCACTACTAGGTATTTACTCAAAGGATACAAAAATACTGATTTGAAGGGGCACATGCACCCCAAGGTTTATAGCACTGCTATCAACAATAGCCAAAGTATGGAAAGAGTCCAAATGTCCATCGACAGATGAATGGATAAAGAAGATGTGGTATACATACACACACACACACACACACACACACACACACACACACACACACACTGGAGTATTACTCAGCAGTCAAAAAGAATGAAATCTTGCCTTTTGCAACAATGTGTTTGGAACTAGAGCTCATTATGCTAGGCAAAAGAAGTCAGAGAAAAACAAATATATGATTTCACTCATATGTAGAATTTAAGATATAAAACAGATGAACACAAGGGAAGGAAGCAAAAAATATATAAAAACAGAGGGAGACAAACCCATAAGACACTCTTAAATATAGAGAACAAACTGAGGGGTGCTGGTGGGGTGTTGGGTGGGGGGGGAAGGGCTAAAGAGGTAAGAGGGATTAAGGAAGACACCGGTTGGGATGAGCACTGGGTGTGATATATAAGTGATGAATCACTAACTTCTATTCCTGAAAAAAAATCTATATATTTTGATTAAAAAATGAAAAAAAGAAAAGGTTTACCTGAAATACTGGTTTTGTATATTAAAGAAAGGAGAAAATAAAAATTAAACATAAAGTTGTAAAACCATTTAAAAATGAGAAAGATCCTTTTTGCCCACGTTAATCTAATTATTCTGTAAAAAAGCAACAACTCCTGAATAATGGAGAACTTTTCTACTAGTATTAGTCTGTTATTTAGATAGCTAGAATAAAATAGACAAGTTTTTAAAATACTTTTTTTTTTTCCGACTGAATTTTTCACTCTGAATAAAGCATAAAATAAAGAAAAAGAAAAGAAAAAGAAGAGATCTGAAGATTATAGCTCTGGACACTATAATAGAGAACAAAGAAATTAACTGAAACTGGTAAGGGAGACTAAAAAGGAATGGCCAAAGGGTGTGCGGAAGTAGAGAAATTGTCCTTGACTAGGAATGTGGAGTAGTCTTCTGCCAGGACAGAAGAGGCAGAGGATATGATGCAGGCGGCTGAGCTGTGGTGGTGGAAGCTTGGTCATTTCTCTTCTGAATACTTCTATTTTCTCAGTCAAGTATGATACAAGGTCTTTAGCTGAGAGTAAGAATGTATCAAAAGCTCTGGGGGGATTTGAGGAGAGAATGAATAAAAGGTGTTTCAGGCAGCAGGGGACTGAATAGATCAAGGAAAAATAGTCTGACAGATAGGCAGCATTAAGTGCCCACATGAGATCACAATCATGAATTTCAAGGAAGACCATTAGAATGGGTGTGTGCTTCCTCCAGATGGGTTCCACCCTGTTCAGGGGCAGAGTACATGGCGACTTGGGGTTCACGAGGTTTAGGACGGGAGCGACTACGATGTTTGGGTAAGAATATGCCTTGCATATGTGAGTACTGAAGCAGGGTGAGAGATGGTGAAGAGACAGATGACTCATGGATTTTAGGCATGAGTAAAGGTTGTTAGGGATGGGACACTAGAGGGGATGAGCTAAAAAGATAGTAGGTGATAACAGAGGAGTGTAATGTTTAAAGTAAGGTACGAAGGGATCTCTATTATTGGTACTGACAAGGCTAGCAAATGGTTATAGAAAGGACTGGTTTAGAGCACCAGAGAAGAATCCAGAAACTGAGAAGTGAGGATCTTAATCGTTCCTTACAACGTTGCTGTTGTGGAGACAACAAGGACCAGTACATGACTGTGGGAATTAGTGGGACAGTGTGAAAGACCAGGTCACTGTGGTCGTGAGACCTGGTCTTGAGGTTTGAGAAGAAAAGGGTCCTTTGTGGATTTAGCAGTCACTCCAGTTGCTTGTGGAGGATGCATAATGAGGTGAAGAGGAGATCCATTTAAAAGGCAAGGAGAGTATGGCAACAGTCCAGGAAAACTATGAGAACTACTTGATCTGAGATGGTTTCCATGAAGGTTATGGCAAGTAGTCAGATTTGGATATCGTGCCAGATATAGTCCTTTTACCTCTCCTGATGGGCCTCCACCATTTGCCTCTCTTTGATGACAGACTTGTTTGAACTGCCTCTACTCATTACACCCTACTAGCGGGTTGAAAGGGGAGAGGAGGTGATGGTGAGCTATCTATTCCCCCTGGTTCCCTCCCTGGCCAACTACTGCATCCATCCACCAAAAGTGCTTCTAAAGCCCCCTCCCCCAAACATCTCCTAGGTGCCAGGAACTGTTCCTTCCTTGCCTCTTCAATGCTGGGGTTGGTGTTCATCCCAAGGTGCTGCACTGTCTCTGTGGTTCACAAACAACCTGCCCACACCCTTGTAAAAGAGCCTTTTTATTAAATACTCCCTCAAAACATTCTGATCTAAATGCCCTGTGTCCTTGGAAGACCACAACTGATATACATATTTAGCACAGAAAGCCACAGGATTTAGTGATACATTTGAATGGAGTATGAGAGAAAGAAATCAAGCAAATACCCACCTACCTACTACTTTACCTGCATTTTCATAAAGAAAGGGGTCTACTATCATATAATAGCTATCAAATTATTTTCTATGATCTTTAAAATTATGTATATTTATATATTATATACATAGAATTTTTAAAAATTGTGATCATTAGAATCTCATACACTAGAAAAGCAATTAAACTTGATACACTGGAAGCTAAAAAAACACAGGGTCCCCCAAAATGTTATGAAGTGTCGTTGAGGCAATATTTTTATGAATATTAGCCCACTTAGCTGGAGAATTAAAGCATAGAAATAAATTCAACTCTCCAAAAATTATTATCATACTGAAGCTATTAATAACACTTGCAGAGGTGCCTGGGTGGCTCAGTCTGTTAAACGTCTGACTTCAGCTCAGGTCATGATCTCACAGTTCTTGAGTCCAGTGCTGCGTCTGGCTCTGTGCTGACATCTCAGAACCTGGAGCCTGCTGTGGATACTGTGTCTCCCTCTCTCTCTGCACCTCCCCCACTCGTACTCTGTCTCTCCCTCTCTCTCAAAAGTAAATAAACATTAAAAAAAAAAAAAAACACTTGCAAAGGATGGCATTTACACTAAATGCAAACATGCTGAGTGCAAGGGATGATCAGGTTAACCATAAGCAGAATTAAGAATTAAACTGAGAAATCTTTAGAAGAATGTGATCTAGTTTTTGGAAATGGTGAATAGTATAAAATGGTAGAAATGAAAGTGAGGAACTAGTGTCTCTATGAATATAAAAATTAATGGTGATTCCTAGAAGCCTCCATAAACCTTCAAAGTAAAACGAACTAATGGGAAGGAGAGGAAATCTATGAACATAGAACATACTGCATATGTTCACAGGGCATGAGTTCTGTTTCCCATCCAACGAGAATCCTATAACTTTTCAAATTTATTACTTAATATCTCTAACCTTTCAATGCATCCTTAATAATGTTCATGCTATTTAATTCAGAACTATTTTGAGAACTAAAAGATAGAGGGCTTTTATAGTACTGAGAAAGTTCAAACAAGTCAGACTGTGTCTTCTATGCATGTAACTATTACTAAAATTATTTCTACAGTTTGCATTTATACATCTTTTCAGGGTGTCATCATTTCCTGGGACACATCTCTGTTGAGCATCCTGAGCCAACAGTTTGGTGGAATCACTTATCAATCAAAACTTAACTCTTACATTCTTCATAGCATAGATTTGCCCTTCTTATATTCCCCTAGGACATCTCTACACGTCCCAGGGGACAAAACAGACTCTGTGATGAGGCAGAAAAGGGATTATGAGAAGGACGGTAGGTAGCCCACATAATGGTCAAGAGGACTGGAGAATCCAATTCCTAGCTAAGCTGCCAAGAATAAAGGCTGAAACCTTACTACAGAACTGGCTCCACTGCCCTTGTCTCCCCCCGGTTCCAGATGCTACAGTTTGCACTGCCATTTGGGAACAGAATTTACTATCAACACAACTGCTAACAGCATCAATGCCACTTTTGTGCCAAGAACTTGACCTTACACCCACTACCTCTGTAAAAGTTGTGTCCCTCTCCCCACTCACACAAAACAAATTCTGTATGGAGAGCAGGTTGCTCATTTCCAAACAGAAGAACGGGGCAGCGTATTAGTCCGCTCGGTCTGCCATATAGTTGACCATGGTATGGCTAAATATCACAGACTGTGTGTCCTAAACAAAAGAAACTTATTTTCCCACAGTTGTGGACACTAGACAGATCAAGATTCTGCCAAGGTTCAGTTTCTGGTGAGAGCGTTCTTCTGGCTTCTTGTATATGGCTTCTTTTTACTATGTGCTCAAATGCCCTTTCTACATACTTGCAGAAAGCAGGAGGGAGAGACAGGACACTTAGGTTGGTGAGAAACGTAGGTAAATTTTCTTCCTCATAATAAAAGTTTTTTGCCAAAAAATTTAGAAAGGATTTTGTAAGCAGTGTTGAATGGCAAGATGTAATGGGGTCCTTTTATATTCCATATAAATCTTTCTTCAAGTGATTTTTCTTAATTAGAAAATATGTGAACTCAGGCATAAAACACATGCAATATTTTTTTAACGTAGATCTCAAAGCTCAATTTTGATTTCTCCATTTTCAAAGTTCCAGATGAAAGAAATTCATCAGTGCAATGAATAAAACTTTAAATTATCACCTGAAACCAGCAAAAGAACACAGCTATGTGTCTGAAAATTTATATGTTTCAGCAGGAAGTAATTTGTCCCAAAGCAAAGTGAGAACCCTAATGCTGGCATTCATGGACTGTGCCATTCAGGAAATGTGCCAGTGCGCACTGCCTGCAGTAAAGAGGAACTAACACAGTGTTCCAGGGATCATCCTTCAGCTATCTCACTGGATCACTGTGAACTGCTCTCTCTTGAAAATGAACCAATAGCAAACCACTGGACATCTGAAAAGACCCAGGAGTTCAAGCACAGACCACTGTAAGGATGGAGAGCAATGGCACCTTGTAAAACAGATCCTGTGGGAAACTGACACACCCACCTCGTGTTTCCATACCAGAGACAGATGGCAAATGTTAGCCGATAATTCAATTGACAAGTATTGCAGTGTGTGTGATTTGCTTAATTTTCTGTGCCTGGCATATTTCAAACATGAAATCGAAACATGTTGATTGTATTTTTTCCAGTATTCCCAGGGGCAAAACAAAACTATCCTAATTTAGTTGAGGCCACTTTTAACCTTTCTATTTCAGATCACAGCAGGAAATAAAATAAGAGCTGAGCTTTTCTACCCTTTTGGCATAATGGAAATCGTGAAACCATTTCAATCTCATTTTTATCAGTTAGATTGGTAACCTCTATTAACTTTTCCAGTTTTCTGTAATCTACAGTTCTAGTCTCCATCCTACCCACCCTTCATAAAGGGGCTACACAACCTCGGGGCATGTACCTGGAAGCAAAGAAAGGTGTTTGCCTGCTCAAAGTGAGTGGTGGTGAAGGACTGAAGGGTGTTGCTGAGAAGTCACTTTGCATTCTCTGGGGCCTGAGCTTCCCTACCACCAGGTATCCAATTTTTTTTTTAAATATATGAAATTTATTGTCAAATTGGTTTCCATACAACACCCAGTACTCATCCCAAAAGATGCCTTCTTCAATACCCATCCCAGATATCCAAATTAACGTGACTGTATTTTAATATGGATGAAGACATGGCTGCCATTAGACAACACAAACTCACCTGAGCCAAAGAGCTTAATCTAATTCCTAAATCTTTCCCCATGTGGGTTTTGGCGGTTTTTGACTCTAGAGTTTGGGAGTGGTTGTTTTGTTTTCCAATCTCTATGCTACGTCCTTGCTACTCAAAGTATGGACCAAGAACTAGAAGCTTTGGCATCACTCAGGAGCTCGTTAAAATGCAGGCAGGATCTGGGGTCTCAATCAAGACTAATAAATCAGAATCTGTGTTTTTAACATTTATTTATTATTGAGAGACAGAGCATGAGCATGGGAGGGTCAGACAGAGGTAGAGAAACAGAATCCAAAGCAAGTTCCAGGCTCTGAGCTGTCAGCACAGAGCCCAACGCAGGGCTCAAACTCATGAACCGAGAAATCATGACCTGAGCCGAAGTCGGTCAGTCAACCAACTGAGCCACCCAGGCACCCCAATCAGAACATGTTTTTAAACAGATCTTCAGGTGATTCTGTGTTCATTATAATCTGAGGAGTACTAGGCCAACAAACCTGTGTGCAAAGCTTACAAAGCACTTGTGAATAACACAACATTAGCTGAAAATACAACTGTGGCTGAAACATGAGTTAAGAGCAAACTGTCAAATTAAAGTGACTCACACAGGTAATCCATCAGTCAGTAAAAGACTACATTTAGCATTTTGGGCTTAGGAACAAATATTCTGTTATAAATTTGAATAATTCTGTTTTGGTCTTTACTTAGCTAAGACTCACTAAGCAACATCTAGTTTCTACCTTCCCTTATACAATGTAGCCTGAGAGATAAGGGTTGGGCTGGTTATAAAACGCATTATACCAGGGGTGCCTGGGTGGCTCAGTCGGTTAAGTGTCCGACTTCGGCTCAGGTCATGATCTTACAGTTCGTGAGTTCGAGCCCTGCGTCGGGCTCTGTGCTGACAGCTCAGAGCCTGAAGCCTGCTTCACATTCTGTGTCTCCCTCTCTCTCTGCCCCTTCCCTGCTCATGCTCTGTCTCTCTCTGTCTCAAAAAAAAATAAACATTAAAAAAAATAAATAATAAAACGCATTATACCCAATGGAGTACTACGTGGCAATGAGAAAGAATGAAATATGGCCCTTTGTAGCAACGTGGATGGAACTGGAGAGTGTGATGCTAAGTGAAATAAGCCATACAGAGAAAGACAGATACCATATGTTTTCACTCTTATGTGGATCCTGAGAAACTTAACAGAAAACCATGGGGGAGGGGAAGGAAAAAAAAAAAAAGAGGTTAGAGTGGGAGAGAGCCAAAGCATAAGAGACTCTTAAAAACTGAGAAAAAACTGAGGGTTGATGGGGGGTGGGAGGGAGGGGAGGGTAGGTGACGGGTATTGAGGAGGGCACCTTTTGGGATGAGCACTGGGTGTTGTATGGAAACCAATTTGACAATAAATTTCATATATTAAAAAAAAAAACGCATTATACCTATTCCCATCAGCCAAGAATCACTGAGGGCCTACTGTGTTCAAGACATGATGCTTGGCTCTGTGGTACTCCAGCTCTACAAAGCTCCTGAATTGCAAGGGAGAGGGCCTAACCAATACGTGAAATCAGCAGCATCTACCCAACACCAAAGACCTGATCCAAAACTGAAAACTGAATTAAAAAGTATAGTTATCTTGCCTGTCCTTAAGAAATCATCTAGATGGTGGGAAATATTCCAAAACTGATTATCTAGATTAAAAATAAATAAAAATAAAAACCAAAATGAAAAAAAATCACAGCATCCAACTGCTCCAATATGAAGTGTAACCTAGCAAAAACTTAAACAAACAAACAAACAAACAAACAAAAGAACGGCTATTCTCTATTAAGACAAGCTTGAGCACTACTTGAGTAGAGCAATAAATTTATTTATTCCTTCTCTTTATAAGGGGCATTGTGGATGAACGTACTGAAATTATTGTTGTTCATTATTCAGTAAAATGGAGGAGCAAGAAGTACAACAATTATGTTAAAATGTAAACACTTGCTTATAAATTTGTTACATTTTGTTCATTCTTTTAACAAACAACCATGACATATTAAGTTCCTTCTTTATCAATCACTAGATACATAACTATGTAAGCCTGGGTTCCCCGAAAGAAAAGCCTGCATCCATAGCTTATATTCCACTCTAGGATTAGAAAAGCCTGCATCCATAGCTTATATTCCACTCTAGGATTAGAAAAGCCTGCATCCATAGCTTATATTCCACTCTAGGATTGGGATGTGCACTGCTGAATTGAGGAAGGAGAGAAAAGGGTTTGAAGAGAAGAGAGAAAATAAACAAGGAGCCATTACTAAGTTGCTCTGTCATCAAGTGCAAGAGATTCCTTGGTCTGGTGGGACCATCTTCCAAGCGCTCATAAGAAATTCTGCATTGCAGGACTGTCCTCTCAGCCTTTTATCCACTTGCTCCCATCCTCCAATAGTCAAACTTTTGTTCCGTGCACACTAGCCTCCCCATACCTCCAGGTTACACACATGTGGAGAGAGCAGCCCCCAACCCCTGCATCTCTTCATTCCACGGCAACATGGGACCCCTAGCAGAAAGACAGGTGCTGTCAGTCTGTGCCTGCTCAAAGCTGGGTAATGCCCACACAGACCAGGTCACTGTGGCTACAGCTATAGCTCAAATAGGAATTCCTTTCCTTATCCTTCCATTCATACTCCAGGCTGTGTTCTCAGCATGGGATACAAAGATTAAAAGGCACAGTTCCTGCCCTAAAAGAACCGCAATGTAGTAGGGAAACAAACAGAAAAAATACTAATGTTACAGGGTGTCTAGTACCAAAGTGGGAAATATATACAAATAAAAGAAATCTCTAAGTCTGTCTGCTGGAATCAAGATATTTACTGCACAAAAATGTAATGGAGTAAAGATTCACCATACATAGTGTCTGGAGGGAAACTCTTTAGTCTGAATTTGTGAGATGGACTGTGGCATGTGCAGGGCAAATGGGAGCTTCATATATGTTAAGGGGAGGGTGGATGATAAGGCTAGGCAGGTTCACACAGACCAGATTATCACTGACATTTTATGCCCTATGAAGGTGAAATTTATGCTAAAGGTAATGGAGAGCCATTTAAAAAAAATAATTGGGCAGGAATAGAGTTGATGAAATGTACATGTTAGAAAGATGATTCTTAACTGAAGTGTGAAGCATAGACTAGGAATGAAACCAGAATTTAAGTAGACCAGAAAAAAAAAAGACTAATAAAAGTCTCGAGCATCTATTCTCTCTGCTTTACATGATTGTTGAAAGGCTTAAATGAGACCAAAGATGTGGATGCCAGAGGTAAGTATAAAACATCAGGGGGCGCCTGGGTGGCTCAGTCGGTTGGGTGTCCGACTTCGGCTCAGGTCATGATATTGCAGTCCATGAGTTCGAGCCCCGCGTCAGGCTCTGTGCTGACAGCTCAGAGCCTGGAGCCTGTTTCAGATTCTGTGCCTCCCTCTCTCTGACCCTCCCCTGTTCATGCTCCCTGTCTCAAAAATTTTTTAAAAAAAGAAAAAAAATTCAGACAAAAGTGATAGGAAATAACAAGATGGTTACAATGTTGCTTTTGTTTCTGTTGTCCTTTTTCCAAAGAGGATCTATACCTGCTGGTCCCTTACTTCCAGAGATTCTGACCAAACACTGAGGTGGGCCATATTTTGAAAGAGCTCCCCCAATGGACTCTGATAAATACAGATCTATTTCTATGAAGATAAGACATTTATTATAAACCCTGACAGGGCAAACTCAACTTTGGATTTTTCTTCTCAGAATCAACTAATGATTTCTCCTAGCGATCATCTGATGTGCAGTCATCTACTTATTACCGATGTAGGGTGAGATCCTTGAAGTCCAACATGTGAGGTCACCATAAGCCTGGATGCACTCGGCCCAGGGTTCAACAAGAAAAGATGACACAAGGTTCACTTGCAAAACATGCCTCTTTCCTCTGGAGTCCAGTTAGAAGTATTCTGCCCAAGTTTTTCAGCAGTTGTGGCATAAAATCTTTTAGGTCTGCTGAGGGATAATGTCATTTTCCTCAAACCAGATGGATTCTATTCCTGAGAGACATGTATAATTTTATTTTCGTCAAAGGTCTAGAGGAATCAAGAAAATGGCAGGATAACAGCAATTAGTGTTCCCATTTCCACTCAGGTATGTTCATACATCTAAGAGGAATCAGAGGCACATTGTGCTAGCAGTCCTGATGGACTTCTACCTGACTTGATTTCACTGGACTGTTTTTTTTAATTCAGAGACTCCATTTTGATTTTCCACCCTTCTCTGGATAGGCTCCCATAGGTTTAGAGCTTAAACAAGAAAGCATCAGTTTCCAAATGGAAACTTGGCAATTCAAACTTAAGTGAGGCAAAATGTTGAGATAAACAAGCATTTAAAAATTTTTTTTTAAAGATTCAAAATAAGGGGTATATTGAAATCTATAGGATCTCGGTCAATTTCAGTAAAGATATGCATAAATGAAACACCAGAAAATGCACATTTCACAAACATAGGATAACATATGGTGCAGCTCCATAATAATTTCAAGTCTTTTGTTTTAATAAATCTTCATCAAATTCTGCATATCTCTTGGGAAGGTAGAGATTTACACAGAGCTCTGGGCTGGGCAGAACCTCTCTAACAAGAACTCAGTAGAAAGGTATTAGCTGAGGGTGATTTACACACCCATTTGATACATACAAAGTAACTTCCACATCTCTGACAATCATGCCCATCTGCAAAAGCCACTATTAGTCAAGACCAAATGAAAATTTTGGTTAAAATGGTTCTGAAATACACCTACCTTTATATTCCTATTTCTTATCTACTTTTACAACAAATTTCAACTAAACAAGAAAACTCGGGAGTCATCAGAAGCTGAAAGAGAGATATTGTTGGGTGACAGGAAAATACTAGCCTGGAAGTTAGACTATCTAGTCTTGGTTGTTCCAGTCTTGGTTGTCTAGAAGACACAAGTTGTGGCTGTACTGGAGAGTTGTCATGTCTAGGCAATCTTCACAGGCAAAAATTTCCACCTATAGGCAGAGAAATATTAAATCTCTTTTTTTTTTTTTTTTTTTTTACATTTTCTCTACATCAAACTTAATTTTGATCTTAACCTCTTCTCTCATTGGACTGGTGGGAGGCAATCTCAGACAATCCTTAGTTACACCTAAGCTCAGGGATCAGTAACAGCAGTTCCAAGAAATGTGTTATTGGTTGGCTGTCCGGTCTAGCCCCGTTCTAAGACATTATCCCTGTTGTATAAGCCATTCAGTTCTGAGCATCTCATATTGTGACCTACTCCTGAAACACAGTTTTTTTGTTTGTGTTTTGTTGCAAAGTTGCTTGGGTTCTCACCCCCTCTGCAGTCTCCCTGAGGCTCTGGGCTCTCCTTAAGTCCCCACAGCTTCACACACTGTTCTCTTCAGCCTGTGAAAATCTTCTTCAAAGCTGATATGCACAAAACTGCAAGTTTAATTTCTTGGAATTGCTTAGATTTTGCTCTTGAATTTCCATGTTGGTAAAAAAGGAAAAATCATGCTAAACTCATTAAGAGTAATTCAGTTTTCTCCATTCTGTATCTATTGACTAAAATGTTCATTCAGGGGTGCCTGGGTGGCTCAGTCAGTTAAGCATCTGACATCAGCTCAGGTCATGATCTCACAGTCTGTGAGTTTGAGACCCACGTTGGGCTCTGTGCTGACAGCTCCAAGCCTGGAGCCTGCTTCCAATTCTATGTCTCCTTCTCTCTCTGCCTGTCTCCTGCTTGCATTCTGTCTCTCTCTCAGAAATAAGTAAACATTAAAAAAAATTAATTAAAATGTTCATTCAAAGTTCAAATTTCCTGTCAGGGCCATTTTTATTTTCTCAAGGACTGTCTTCTGCCTTTTTCTTCTCAATGTAGCAGTGAGAGATTTATCTATAACCTGGCATTTTGTGGGGAGCTCACTTTCCTATGTGCTGCCCCCTGAGTTCTTGCCGACCTTCTCTGAGACATTTCAAACCCTGCCTGGTCACTAGGCATCTAATGCTAGTGTCCACTCAGGTGTGGCTGGTCCCATCTCATCATATGAGCATCTGCTGGCACCAGCTGTTAAAACCCCATAGCACCTGCCAAAACCTGCAGAACTGAGGTTCCCAAATTTGGCTTCTCTGTGTCAACTCTAGGCTTCTACCAAGCCACTAATTTCCTGTTAGTTTCCACAACCCCTTGGAGGTTTGGGCATTCTGGCTGTGTTCTTCACACCTTGCTGGAAAGTACAGAACTCTGTGAAGCTGCTTTCAGGTCCACGCATTTAGGCACCTTCTTGAACCAGAACCAGATTACCATAAAGGAAAACATTTCTGGAAGGATGTTAAAAATATTCCCCCTGTTAGAGTAATATCTGAAAATATCACCCAGCCATATACTTAACTTATTTGAACCTCAGTCTCCTCCTTTATACGAGGAGAAGCTTGCATACATCTACTCTGAACTCTCTTCCATTTCTAATATCCTCTATTCATAAGTTCTGTGCCCAGGTGGGGCCTAGGAGGAAGTCCAACAAATGGATATGTCAGGAAAAGGCCCACATGGAAACAGACAGCAGGTGGAAACAGAGAATAGCAATTGGTGTTAGGAACAATGAAAACTAACAAAAGTTACCGTAGAAATGTTGGCAGGGAAGGTATCAGGTAAAATACACGTAGATACTACCTTGAAACCTACTAAGATTAACTGTTGGATCAAGAGGGCATGTTAGGTGGTAGCAAGAGCTCAAAAACCAGACCAGCGTTTAGATAAATGATGTAAGTAGCTGGGGAAGCAGGAGAAATGGAGAATAGACAGGCAGGGTGACCATCTTACAAAGAATAGTGTAAGTGACAGGTCACAACGTCAGGAGTTAGATATAGTAAACAAGACAGAAGTAAAGCTTTCAAAACCAGGACACATGATCAGAGCTGGAGTAAAACAGCAAGAGCAACCAGAATCTGAATCCCAAAAGGTTAGGTTAAATCTCCTTAAATCCCTCCTGCTTAGGAATTAGTTCAAAAGACTTTGACAGACTGACATCAGGAAGCAAGGTCAAGTACCACAGCTGTGAGAACAAGCTTGCAGAGTCTGGAAAAGAACCAGAATAAGACTTAATTTGAAATATGTTTAGGGGATTCCATTATGAACTCCAATACAAGAGATTTTTAAAGACCTGCGGCCTTTTTAAACTGAGAAATATCGGCCAAGGCATCTAAGAGACTGTATTGTTTCATATCACAATTATAATCCACACATGTGTAGAATAAACAGGATAAATTCCTGTTTTAAAAATTTACTCCTCTGCATTGCATTTTTACTTTATAACCTTTTAAAATTACAATTTAACACACATACAGAAGAGCGCATAAATCACAAGTGAATTATTGCAACGGGAACACACCTATGTAATCCTTACCCAGATCAAGAACAGCACGTGCTCAGCAAATCAGAAGCTCTCCTCATGCATTATCCTAATCATCTTAAATGCGGTTTTGAAAGTGTGTTTTGGGAAAGACACTTGTTCCCTTTAAGAATCAGAAGGAAATGTGAAAATGCTTGAAGAGTGCAGAAATCAGTGAAGAAACTAACTGAAGGACCATTCCAGATGAACTGTTATATCAAATCCAACTTTCCAAAGGTAAATAGCTGGAGGCAGAGTGATTTGAGGTGGAAGGATGGTAATCTCTTAATAGGAAAGCACCATTCAGTCATACTTTCTCTGCAGAACAAAGAAACAAGGGTGTTATTGAGAAATGGACTTAGGTTTGTTAAAAATGTCTACTGTAAACTTTAGAACCACCATTAAAAAAAATTGTTAAAGAAGTATAACTGACACCCTAAGAGAGAACAGACATAAGATAAAATCATATAAAATGTTTAACTAAAACCAGAGAAGTGGGGGGGGGGGGGTGGGCAACAGAAACAAACAATAGATACAATGAAGACAAAACAGTTATGGTAGATATTTAATTCAACTGTATCAAAAACCTCTTCAAATGTAAATACTCAAAACACACCAATTAAAAGAGACAGACTGAATTTTTTAAAAAGATCAATATGTTATCAATAAGAAACCTATTCTCTTATAGTGACTCACGTACATTAAATGAAAAATGTTGGAGAAAGATTTACCATGCAAACACTACCAGAAGATGAGTGATTGCTTACTAAGCAGACTTTAGAACAAGGAAAATCATCATAGATTTAAAAAAGGGTATTATATGATAAAGAGGTCAATTCTCCAAACAGACATAACAAACATAAGTGGGCATCTTCGTAACGATAGAGTCCCAAAATAAATAATAGAAGTGAAAAATAGAAAAATTCACTAGTATAGTTGGAGACTTCAACACCACTGTATCAATCAGTATTTGATAGATCAATTAGGCAAGAAATGAGTGTAGTCTGCAAGACCAAGGGGGAAAAAAAGGATCTGTACCTAGTATAAAAGCATTATTCCAGTTGATAAACTTGGTTCCCATGGAGGTATGGATTAGCAATTCTGAAACCACTATACACATACACTTGAATTAAACAACGAAGCAAATGGATGCCAGATGGAATCAGATTAATCAGTGTTGGAGTGGGGATTACAGATAAACAAGGGGAAAAGGCAAGAATAATCCACATGTTAATGATTTGGAGATTGAGACATCAATACAAACTCATATTTAGTTTCATATAGATACAGATGACTACATATAAAGATATTTATAGATTGTGCATATATACCAGTTAGTATATATACATATATATTTCCTTTCCCTATCAACTAAGAGGACCTAAAAACTATGACTCCCTGGTAGCAACAAGAACACCTAGAATTCAGATCTTGATTTCTTTTTTTTTTTTTCTTTAAAAGTTTAATTTTTGAGAGACAGAGAGTGTGAGTGGGGCAGACAGAGAGGGAGACAAAAAATCTGAAACAGACCCCAGGCTCTGTGCTATCAGCACAGAGCCCAATGCAGGGCTTGAACCCATGAACCACAAGATCATGACCTGAGCCGAAGTCAGAAGCTTAACTGACTGAGCCACCCAGGCACCCCTCCAGATCTTGCTTTCTAATGCCATCTCCAAAGAAAATAAACCAAGACTCTTTAGAGAAGGACTTGATTCTAGCACTGGAGCAGAAAATATACAAAATGAGCCTGGAGCATCTTGTAGTGCCAAAATGTAAAGTAGTATTGAATTAATAAACACATGCACATGCGCACGCACACATGCGTGCAGATACAGTGATAGGAATTATGTCAAAGGGACACAAGAGCCAACAGAAAGAGTGCTCAATTGCTAAAGCAGAATAATATGAGCATCAAAGTACTAAATAATAAAGCAGTATTGGATTCTGACATAAAATATAAGTACCCATCAACCCATACTGAATGATTGAATATATAAATAAATGGAGGACAACAGACAAATCTTCCATGCAGAGACATTCCACATAATTTATGCACATACATATAATTCTTTACAAAGATGAAGCATAGGGGTGCCTGGGTGGCTCAGTTGGTCAAGCGTCTGACTTCGTCTCAGGTCATGATCTCACGGTTCGTGAGTTCGAGCCCCATGTCGGGCTCTGTGCTGACTGCTCAGAGGCTGGAGCCTGCTTCAGATTCTGTGTATCCCTCTCTCCGCCCCTCCCCTGCTCATGCTCTGTCTCTCTCTGTCTCTCAATAATCAATAAATGTTAAAAAAATTTTAATTAAAAAAAGAAAAAGATGAAGCATAACTTTCCATTACTTCAGTGGGGGCTTTGTACAGTGAGTGCTTCCTAAGAGTACAGTATAGAAAAGGGTGAGGGGAGAATAACTTTACAGTGGAGACACTTGTTACAAAACGCAACCTCATGCAGGCTTGATCAAGGTTAACCTCAGCAGGTTAAGCTACATAGATAGTATGTCCCCTTGATATGATGTGATGGGAATGGCACATTACCTCTGTGATTATTCCTCCCCAAAACTCATAATGCCAATCTAATCATGAGAAAAACAGCAAATTCCAACTAAGGGACCTTCTACAAACCATCTGACTACTTTTCAAAACCCAAGGTTATCAAAACTAAGGAAAATTTGAAAGTATGACAGCCAAGAAGAGCCTGAGGAGAAATGACAATTAAATAGAATATGGTTTTCTGGATGGGTTCCTGGAATAGAAAATTAGGTAAAAACTGAGGAAATCTGAATAAAATATGGACTCCAGATAATAATAATGTATCAACACTGGTTCATTAATTGTAATAAATGTACCATATGAACGTAAGATATAAATATAAAGCAAAGTGGCTGTGGAATATACGGGAACTGTCTATACTATTATCACAATTTTTCTGCAACTCTAGACTATCTGAAAATAAAAAGTTTAAACAACTTTAAGCCTCTTTCTTTAGTGATAAAGAAAAGCATCCTCAGACTTTAAAATGAAAATCCCAACTCCACTCCTTCTACCCATCAAGATTTGAGAAAATCTCACCATTTAATCTTAGCCTGAACACGAGGTTACAGACTTCAAAAGATCGTTGGAAAGTCCATGTCGTGGGTGCTGAGGATGAAGCAAGTTGATGTACCCTGTGTGGCTTATATGACAATAGGACTACATGGTAATTGGGATCCCATGCCTAAATCACTGACTGCCATGGTGTGGGTGCTTCAAACATGTTAGCTAGAGGAAAAACAAATACATGTATTCACAGCATCATTCCAATAATCCAGGGGAAAAAAAATAAATTCATTCCTAACAAATAGCAACCAGCCCCTCTGTCATAAAGCTAGAAATTAATCTTAATGTGTAATGAAGTCGACTACAGATCTTAAAGGGAAAAAAAGTGTGTGTGTGTGTGTGTGTGTGTGTGTGTGTGTGTGTGTGTATGTGTGTGTATTTGTGCTACTTAAAGAGTAAACCTAATAGGTGGTCAACATTAATTAAACTATTAGTTTAGTAGAGAGAGTCAGTTAATGGAGTCAGTTAGTTGCTATAGTATTGTCATTAAAATTAACTGACAAGACTCTGTAGAGGATGTTGTCAGCATCCTGTTTTGGCAGCCATCAGCATTGGTTCTACTCCTGGACAATAGCTGGAGCCCCACCTGTTCTTAACAAATAGGCAAATAGGTACAAGCAAGAATTTAAATGCTTCTGGCCCATAGGCCAGTAATTTTCTGCATGTATTTGGCTAATCATCGGCAAGGAAGCTGGAGGCCCTAAAACTTTCACAGAAAGGAAAATTTAAAATTTCCACTTAAATATGATAAAGAGAAAGCAAGACATGGATTAAAAAAGTATCTCAATTTCATCTTCATTCGATTTTTGTTTAATTGTAGCTCTACGGACACCAAAGTGGCTCAGTCAGTGAAGAGCCATGGGTTTGAACTCCGTATCAGGCTCTGTGCTGATACCTCAGAGCCTGGAGCCTGCTTCAAATTCTATGTCTCCCTATCTTTACAGTCTCCCTCTCTCTCTGCCCCTCCTCCTCTTGTGCTCTCTCTCTTAAAAATAAACAAACATTAAAAACTCTACTGTCGGTGACAGGTAATGATTTGTTAATTAAAAAGACTTAAAGTCCTTACAAGTATTTTCTATTCTTGTAGGTGTTCTAAAAATTGTTCATTTTTAAAAAAATGAAACTATGGTGTTTTTATTTGTTTGTTTTGGTCTTTGTGTTATTTATTTATTTACTTGTTTGTTTAGACCACCAGCTAATAACTGATTTAATCCAGCTAACCAGCAAACATGACTTACTAAATTATACAAATTTATTACTTTTCTTAGATCAAAAATTTGAAGTAAAAGCATTATAGAACTTGTAAATATAGATGGCTACCATACACCATAATATATATTTTAAATCCAATGTCTGACACACATAGGAACACAATATTATTGAATTAATTTGTGTCATTTGTAGATTTGCACCTTTTATTAAATTTTGCAAGTACATAAACCTCTTGTGAAAAAGAAAAAAAAACATATCCTGCATGAGGATATGGTTTTCTCAGTTTGCATGTATCAAGTAATGGCAAATATTACACTATACAGTCTATGTGCTGTCATGCGAATACACTCTCTGAACAGGAGCCACAAACAGGTCTCCAGGGGCTGAGCAGGGAAACGTGTGTCAAGCAGCAAGGATACCAGGCAAAAGGGCACGCACACATACATACATCCTCATTGGTGTCATGGGGTATAAATGTAAATTAAACTTCAGTAGAGACAAATGTATAAGTAGAGGGCACATAATCATAAATTCCTATTATTCCAAAAGACAGTCTCTTCAGCAAGTGGTGCTGAGAAAACTGGACAGCAACATGCAGAAGAATGAACCTGGACCACTTTCTTACACCAGACACAAAAATAAACTCAAAATGGATGAAAGACCTAAATGTAAGACAGGAAGCCATCACAATCCTCGAGGAGAAAGCTGGCAAAAACCTCTTTGATCTTGGCCGCAGCAACTTCTTACTCAACATGTCTCTGGAGGCAAGGAAAACAAAAGCAAAAATTAACTACTGAGACCTCATCAAAATAAAAAGCTTCCGCACAGCAAAGAAAACAATCAGCAAAACGAAAAGGCAACTGACAGAATGGGAGAAGATATTTGCAAATAACATATCAGATAAAGGGTCAGTATCCAAAATCTATAAAGAACTTATCAAACTCAACACCCAAGAAACAAATAATCCAGTGAAGAAATGGGCAAAAGACATGAATAGACATTTCTCCAAGGAAGACACCCAGATGGCCAAATGACACATGAAAAAATGCTCAACATCACTCATTATCAGGGAAATACAAATCAAAACCACACTGAGATACCACCTTACACCTGTCAGAATGGCTAACATTAACAACTCAGGCAATGACGGATGTTGGCGAGGATGCGGAGAAAAAGGATCTCTTTTGCATTGTTGGTGGCAATGTAAGCTGGTGCAGCCACTCTGGAAAACAGTATGGAGGTTCCTCAAAAAACTAAAAATAGAACTAACTATGACCCAGGAATTGTACTATTAGGCATTTATCCAAGGGATATAGGTGTGCTGTTTCGAAGGGACACATGCACCCCCATGTTTATAGCAGCACTATCAACAATAGCCAAAGTATGGAAAGAGCCCAAATGTCCATCAATAGATGAATGGATAAAGGGATAAAGAAGATGTGGGGTGTGTGTGTGTAATGGAGTATTACTCGGCAATCAAAAAGAATGAAATCTTGCCATTTGCAGCTACGTGCATGGAACTGGACAGTATTATGCTAAGCGAAATTAGTCAGACAAAGACAAAAATCATATTACTTCACTCATATGAAGACTTTAAGAGACAAAACAGATGAACATAAGGGAAGGGAAACAAAAATAATACAAAAACAGGAAGGGGGACAAAACAGAAGAGACTCATAAATATGGAGAACTGAGGGTTGCTGGAGGGGTTGTGGGAGGGGGGATAGGATAAATGGGTAAGGGGCACTAAGGAATCTACTCCTGAAATCATTGTTGCACTATATGCTAACTAATTTGGATATAAATTTTAAAAAGTAAAAAGTTAATAAAAAAATCTACAAAAATGTTGAAACAGTATAATAAATACCCGTAAGCTGTTCAAAAATAAATAAATAAATAAATAAAGCTGCTTATATGAGAAGAAAAAAAAAAAGTTCCTATTACTCCAAAAAGAGAAGAGCTTGAGGTGGCATTGCTGGACTCTATGCACAATGTAAATACTTTGGCGGGGGGGGGGGGGGGCCGCCGGGAGGGAGCTCTGCATTTCTAATGCTCCACATCCGTGGTTTTCAAAATGTGGTCCACCATTGCTCTGTTCCTACCCCTACCATGAACCAGCAACATCATTATCAACTGGAAACTTGTAAGAAATGCAAATTCTTGGACACATTCCAAATCTATTGATTTGATTTCCCTTGAGACTTCCTATTTGACCCATGGAATATTTAGAACTATGCTTTTTTAATTTCCAGATGTTTAGGGTTTTCCTGTTATCTTTCTGGTATAGATTTCCAATTTGATTCCATTATTGTAAAAGAACATTTAAAAAAAAAATATTTCACTTCTTTAACTTTATTAAGGCTTTTTTTTAATGGCCCAGGACATGGTCTATCTTGGTAAAATGTTCCATGAGTACTTGAAAAGAATGTGTATTCTGATTTTATTGGATAGCATGTGCTATAAATGCTAATTAGATCCTGTTGTTGAGTGTTGAGCTCTTCTAGATCCCTGATTTTCTGTCAAATGTTTCTACCAGTGATTGACATAGGGATATTGAAGTCCTCAACTATAATTGTAGATTTGTGTATTTTTCCTTTGTTCTGTCATTTTGGCTTCATGAATTTTAAAATTCTGTTGTTTGGTATTCATATTGAAAATTATTGTATCCTCTTATTAAACTGAACTTTTGTTATTACTTGATGTCCCTCTTTATCCCAATAATTTTCTCTGCTCTGAAATCTACTTTGCAGTACATTATATGGTCATTCTAGTTTGCTTTTGACTAGTGTTTGCATTGTGTATCTTTTTCCATTCTTTTATGTTCAACCTGCCTACATCATTGCATTCAAAGTCAGTTTCTTAAAATTATAACTGGGTCATGCTCAAAACAAAAACAAAAACAATTTTACCAATCTCTGCCCTCTCCCGTCTGCTACTGAGTCCATCCAGTGAATTTTTATTTCATGTATTATATTTTCAGTTTTAAAATTCCCACCTTGGAAGTGAACATTTCCCACCCCCCCCCGGGGCCCCCCCCCACCCCAGTTTCAGCCATGTCTTCAGATAACAATCCCAGGTAGCTCTGGAGTGAACCTTATGAAATATCATTAATCTAAACCATTCCTGGATTCCTGACTTGGAATCTGTGAGAGAATAAATGTTTATTGTCTTAAGGCACTAAGCTTTGGTGGAACTTGACATGTATAAATAGATAATAAATACACCCTTTATGCTGTCTATGCCAAGAGTTTATGGAGACAGATATATTCACACAGGAAGACAACAGGAACTATTTCATTGTACCACTTTCATCAAATGGATTAGTCTTGAGGAATAGTATCCCCAAATTGTACGCAAATAATATCAACATCAACCTAAAGTTTTTGTCTTTTTTTTGATAGAGGAAGTCTACAACCCCAACATATCTGTTAGAAATTAGGTATATGCTAAGAACTTAAATTCTTTTCTGCCATGAACAGATACTTTTATCTGTTTCAGGTCCCTGTCCACTTGGAAAATTACCAAACTATTTCAACAAAGAAATCCCAAATAGCCGAAGCTCTTTTCAGACTGAGCTTTTCACCCCAAATCATCAATGGACACCTGAGACTGAAAACAGGAGGACTTAGTTGACTGGACAGTTACAATAACACAGCCATATCACAAATAATTACTGTTGCTCTTCTATCACAGCCCACCTGTCCATGCAGAGAAAATTAATAACAAAATGGCCAAATGTGCAGGCCAAAAAAAAAAAAATCTGTTTTGAGAAACCTCTGAGGAATCTGGAAATCAGGATTTCTAGTTTGAAGTGTCTGAAAGCACCTGTTCCTTGTATAAACCATCCAGATGTAAGATGATGTTATAGTTTACCCTGGGACTAAAAAGATAATATCTGATCATTCTATGTCTATGAAGTCTTGGTTATGCTTCTGTCATTCAAAGTCATACAAAGAAAATATAATTTGTGTGTATCCATGCACTGCTTAGACAGATGGAAGCACAGCAGGTAGTAAATACTGACATTCTCTTCCATGAATACCTTCAAAAGAAAGGTCAAAGATAAGATACTAAGAAAAGTGAATGCAGATTAGGCAGAACATCTGTTTAAATAGGATAACAGAGGAAATATTCATTGTTTAGAATTTTCACTTCTAAGTTATCAATGAGCATCTGGTTAATTCTCCATTCCTTGCAGCCTACCACATTAGCTTTCTGATTAAAATTAATAGCTTGATAAAGTACAATTAGCCACAAGGAATAATTTGTGCCTTCCCTTTTTTTTTTTTATTAGAAATCGCTAATCTTGTAGGCATAATGGAATATTGTCTTTAGAGATGGCCTAACTCAGTTTGAGAAACAAAGGCATTTTAAGAAAAGCAATCTTTGAAATATCAAGCTATTCTTATAAATTCTCAATGGCAAATTAAAATTTCCATGGACTGAGTCCTAATTTTTTATAAACTCTACTTCTGGTTTACAAAAGAGGAGACTATTGGGGCATCTGTTAAGCATCCAACTTTGGCTCAGGTCATGATTTTGCAGTTTGTGGGTTTGAGCCCCATGTTGTACTCTGTTCAGACAGCTCGGAGCCTACAGCCCGCTTCAGATTCTGTCTTCCTCTCTCTGTAACCATCCCCCACTCATTTTCTCTCTCTCTTTCTCTCTCTCTCTCAAAAATAAAATATTAAAAATTTTAAATTAAAAAAAACAGAAGAGGAGACTATTTTTTTACGAAATAAAGAAACCAACATGATTTTATCTTAGTTTATACCCTGCCTCATCTCCTATGCAATATTTCTCTTCCTTCCTCATTTCACCTCCCTAGCATTCATGACACAAAACAATCTTGTTTCTTTCACCTTTATTATGTTCCTTCTTTTCTTCACATGCAACCTCCTCCATTTAAGCACTTTCTTGCATATAGCAGTTCCACAGATTCTGATTTAGCTATTTCATGTGTGGCCCAGACCCAGGCTTACTTTATTCACATATCTTATGATTTTCATTGTATTCTGGACATTGTATATAAAAGCACAGTGATAACAGAACATTTTGTTTTGTTCCTTCTCTATGTCTGAAGGCTAAGGCAGAAGGCTGAGCATTCCCATCACTAAACACTTGAGTTTGGGGAAGGGATGCAGTTTTAATCAGTCTGAGCTCACCCCATTAGCCCAACCTCCAACTTCCTGCAACACTATCAAAAATCAATCCTTTTGATCTTGACAGTATTTGAAATGGAAGTGGGATTGGGCCACATTTTTAGATAGTTTTGGTTCATCATTTAATCCAAATCCAAAAGAGTTATAGAATCTAAATAATGTGAGAATGTGCACATTTCTGTAAAAAAAAAAAAAAATTATCTGCCTTCTAGACCTTCCTCCACACATTCTTGGCAAAAATTGAGGTGGGAGGAGGGTATAGCAAAGGAATCCAGTGTTTAGAATGAGTCTGATTATGTACAGATTCCAGTGTATTCCACTACACTATTATTTAAAGTCTCACCTGGTTTTTCCTCATCCCTGCAAAATTTTATGTAATGTCAGATCACCTGGAGATACCCAAACCAGGCACCTTCTCCATCATGTCTAAGGGACTGCTTGCTCGCTTACTCTCTCTCTCACACACACAGGAATTCAGTTCATCAAGCCTTCCTTGTTTACTTCATAGCCTGATTGAAAAGCACAATTTCTGTGTTATTTGTTTTGTTTCTTGTTTCATCTGGTATTGAAAAGCCACTCCTTCTAGAGATGCTCATTCATCAACTCATGGACCTTAATTTGAGAAATCTGCTAGGAAATGGCCTGGCACCATGGGCCACTTCTAGGGAAATCTGCTTTAGAGTCATAACTAGGAGTTTTATAATCCCTATAATAAGCCTGAGGCATGCAGATAAGCCAAGTAACAAAAATGTTCTCACCCCATAAAAATATTAGAATTATCAGCCACTAAAATCTTTTATAAAACATTCCCTCTTTATTTGGGTAGACTTTACCTTCAGTTTTATTATTACTTATCCAGAGCCCAGCCCTCTTTGATTTCAAATATTAAGGGGTGCCTGAGTGGCTCAATCAGTTAAGCATCCAACTTCGGCTCAGGTCATGATCTCGCAGTTCTGAGTTCGAGCCCTGCATCGGGCTCAGCCTGGAGCCTGCTTCAGATTCTGTGCCTCCCTCTCTCTCTTCTCCTTCTCCCACTCACACTCTGTCTCTCTCAAAAATAATAAAATAACATTTTTAAAAATTAATAGAAAGTCTTGTCTTCAAAAAGTGCACATTAATGACATCTATTTTCCCTCTCAAAGTTAAATGGATACTTTAAAAATTAATAAATTCTGTCTCTAATATATTCAATAAGGAGTAGGCGTTGGGGCACTTAGTATTTACTCAGTAAATATTTTTAATGAATGAATGCTTTGTTACTCTGGCTTCTCCCATTTGTCTTTTTTTCTCTTTCCTTACTTACCAGTGTCATCTCTCCAAATCCTAGCCAGAATAATCTTCTTATTCATTTCAACTTTCTATTAAAAAAAAACCTTTAATAGCTCCCCTCCACACACTGAATTAAGTTGAATTCTCAATTTGACCATTAAGGTTTTCCAGAACAAACTTACTTCTTTGCATATATCTTGCATTCCAATCAAACTAAGAGTAGTCTCTGGATTTTCTGGACATGTTCTTTGCTTTTCCATCTCTGCTTGGTTATGTGTGCTCCAGATAAAATTATCTTTTTTCTCATTGCACTCTATACCTATCAAAATCCTTCAGTACCCATCTCAAATGTCACCATCACCTTGACATGCAGCCTGATCCATGAAGTTGGACAGGATTCTTTTCTCCTTAATCTTCCCACAGCATGTGTCTGTACCTCTCTAAAATATTTGCTTACCTCTGTATCATAGTAGTAAATTGTTTCTGAAACTAGTGTAAGATCCTTGAGAGCAGGGGCTATGCTAACTTCTATCTACATCCCACATCACTATATTCCCACCAGTAGCAATCACACTGCATCATGCCTACTATGTTTTATACAAATGTTGCTTTAAAATATGAGAATTTTAGGGGCGCCTGGGTGGCTCAGTTGGTTAAGCAGCCGACTTCAGCTCAGGTCATGACCTCACGGTTTGTGAGTTCAAGCCCCGCATCAGGCTCTGTGCTGACAGCTCAGAGCCTGGAGCCTGCTTTGGATTCTGTATCTCCCTCTCTCTCTGTCTCTCCCCTGCTCGTGCTCTGTCTCTCTCTCAAAAATAAAAAATAAATAAACATTAAAAAAATTTTTTAATAAAATAAAATATGAGAATTTTATACATGGAAAGGTATAGGTCACCATGAACTTCTGTATTCCCACCTACTTCATTTCATAGACAAAATACATGAGGCTCCAAAAAGTGTAATGAATCGAATTAAATTTCATCAAATTTAAACAAAATCAAATATAGACTACTAAAATGATTCTTAAATGATTTCATGTTGGATAAGACTAAGCATGGTGGATAAGACTAAGCATGACTAATATGCCCCACAAATTTTGATTTTTTTCCATGTAATATTTAAATTTACCATAGCAGAATGTTCCACTTTAATTTTACTCTGAATTAAATACTAGTCCTAACAGAGCCAATCAAGACTAATCTTTATTCATTTTAATGGGTCGAGTGGGGAAAAATGCAGTTTATAGAGCATTGATGTGGCTAAGACAGTTCAGGACATGCATTATTACCCAAAGATGCATCCTGCAGTAATAAGAACTTTTATATATTCTTATTCTAGGCCTTTTGAACAGTATTAAAAACACTAATCAATTCATTAAAATTAATGCAAAATTTTAATTCTGAACATATTGTGTAATATTTTGACCTGTGTAACAGCTGCTTCCTTACAAGCAATCAGATGGTATTGTTAATACCATGAAACTTTGCATTAACATGCCTATGTGTGCACGGTTCCTTTAAAGGCACAGCAGTGCTTCTGTGCTGGGTCCTCAAGAGAAATTCAATGTGTGAAAAGGACTGGAGGAATGGTAAGTAGCCATAAACAAAAGGGTGTATGTATGTATATGTGTGTGTGTGTGTGTGTGTGTGTGTGTGTGTGTGTGTATGAGACATATGTATATGTCTCACCTGTGACATATGAATCCATATAAGCTTGCTTCAGAAGTAGAAAGCATGGGGTACCTGGGTAGCTCAGTCGTTTAAGCGTCTGACTTTGGCTCAGGTCATGATGTCATGATGTCATGGTTTGTGGGTTCAAGCCCCACGTCAGGCTCTGTGCTGACAGCTCAGAGCCTGGAGCCTGTTTCTCTGATTCTGTGTGTGTGTCTCTCTCTGCCCCTCTCCCGCTTGTGCTCTGTCTCTTTCTCTCTCTCTCAAAAATAAACATTAAAAAAAAAAAAAAGTAGAAAGCCCTATGAAGAAACATATAAATGATTCATCTTCCACTCTATTTCGTATTCAGTTTCAGCTGCTCTAAAGCTGTTCTTTAATTTTATAGAGCAGACTGGAATTCATCAGAGACAATGAAGGCCAGCACTGAAAGAAGTCAATACCCCTCTAGGTACCTGTTCCCTTGTCACCTCCAACTTCTCCTATGTGCCACTACACTGTCCTTCTAACAAGTAGAGTAGCATGTGAGGCATGTGTTTACATGTGTATCTGAGAGCAGATGTTGCCTCGTGGAATCAGAGGAGTTTGGACTAATTCGTTTGCCTGTGAAGTCAAAGTAAATCTCTAGCCTCAAACTTACAAGCAGTTACTCATATGGAATCACAATCAACCTTCTGGAGCCTGGGTAGAAACTTCTTTTAAACCAGGGCTCTCGATATAAGGGAAAGCTTGAAATATATATAAATATCTGTATTGTTGTTAGCCTGGCAATTATGGATGGGTACACACATAATTAGTGTTCAGAAAGAATTCTGAGAAAAATAAGAAGTTACATTTAGTCCTGGTAAATAACCAATATTTATTTGTTCCCCAAATAGAAAAAAAAAAATTCAACACTGATTTTTCATGTTCAGGGAAATTTTTAACTATCCATTATTTGACTTTACAAATATTGTTTGGTATGGTGTAAATTAAAAGATCAATAGTTAGAACACACACAGCTCCACGGACATGGCCACACTTAATGATGGGAAGGAAGAGGAGGAGTGAACAATGGACCTGGGCTTGCACATCAAGTAGCACTGGAAAAAAGCCAGGGAGTTTGTCCTGGAAGTCAAATAAAGAAAATTCTTCAATTTAAATACTGCCAAGGAGAGGCCAATTGTATTATTACAACTGAAATATATATTGACCATTGGATATAACACTGAAGTCTTCAGAAGCCTTAACATGAGAAATCTGAGTGGAGTGAACTGAGAAACTATAGGAAAGTGAGGCATGGCAAGCAGAGTAGGGGATCAGGGCAGGAGCTGAAGAGATACACAGAATTAAGAAAGGGCCTGGTTAAGAAGCAAGATATTCAAGTATGATGACTGTGTGGTGTATTAGTCATCTATTGTTGCATAGCAAATTATCTCAAAGTTTAGTAGCTTAAAGCAATACATTTATTCCCACACTGTTTCTATGAGATAGGAAACTGGGAGCAGTTTATCTGGGTAGTTCTGGCTCAGAGGTTGCAGTAAAAATGATGGCTATGATTACAGTCATCTGAAGGTTTGACTGGTACAGAGGATCTGCTTCCAGCTTACACGCACTGCTGTTGACCAGACGTATGAGTTCCTTACTGGGTGACATATGGTAAGAATGACAGCAAGCTTCCTCCAGAGTGAATGAGGAAAGCGACAGAAAGAAACCTCAGTGTCCTTTATAACCTAATTTTAGAACTAACATATTATCACTTAGGCTACTGATCATACAAACTCTTGTACAACGTAGAAAGAGACTACACTAAGGTCTGAATACCAGGAGACAAGAATCAAAGGGGGATCATCTTAGAGGCTACCTATCACAAAAATTAAGTAAGTGCATTTTGGCAGGGGCCGGGGAGGGGGGTGAGGATTCAGGAAAAAAAGGGAATGAATAAGTGCAGGATTAAAGTCCTTGAATGAGAAAGAATGTCATCTAGCACATAAGTGGAAGGATCAGTCTTACATACAGCAGGCAGCCAATGAAAGTGTAGCCATCTTAACAGGGAAGAGAAAAAATACATTAGATGAGGTAGTTCCTTATGACTCCTTTTATCTTATTGGTGACATCAACAAGGTCAAGTTAATAGTGAGAAGAAAAATTTGAGTAATGGTGTGAAATAGCCACTTCAAAAAGCAGGAAAGTTGAAACAGAATTGACTAGAAAAAAGTAACAGGATTTAAGGAGCAGTATGGGAAGGGAAAAACAATCTAGTAAATGAAACATAAGGGAAACACCTATCCCCTCTTCCAACCTCCATGGAACACAGGATACAGAAAGAAAAAAAAAGAAAAGAAAAGAAAGAAGAGAAAGAAAGAAAGAAAGAAAGAAAGAAAGAAAGAAAGAAAGAAAGAAAGAAAGAAAGAAAGAGCCCCCAAACAGTAGGATAGCAGAGAATCAAGGTCCTTAAGCATAGCAAAGTTTCAATTAGGATAAGAAAACCCATGAAGTATTCATACCACAGACTGAGGGTCTAATGTATCTTACTGATGGGTTCCAGGTGACTCTGTGGACTAAAGGAAGGGTGGAGGATTAGATCAGACTGGAGATAAACAGAGTAATAGTTCAGATGGGAGTCTTGGACTGCTGAGGTAATGGAAACTACAATGATGAAATCAAACCTGATGACCCTTTAAGGTAAGCTAGAAAGTCAAATTATAACCTTTCTTGGGATTAGGCAATTTACAGAAGTGAGGCAGAGAAGTAGACAGCATATCCCAATGAAGAATAAAGTAATGTGGCACTCTTATATCTTACTAAGAATAGTACTGAGCCTGTAAAGTATAATCAACATGCTCAGTAATTCTGAATGTATATCGGAAACTTGGTTAACAATTTAGTCTCAGATATAGACTAAATATGTACCTACATTTTTTTTTTAATTCATTGAAACTCTCTGGATTTATCATTGGACCTTGATTTGATTATGGAACTTCCCTACTTTGTAATTTGTGAAGTAGGAGAACTCAGTAGAAACCAACCTGATATGTCTTTGGTCAGATTTCCTCTAAGAAATAGAAAACAAGGGAAAACAAACCTCAATTGTCTTAAAGATCTAAAAGGATGGAAATGTGATTAACTTTTCATGCACTAAAATGGAATTTTCAGGGTGCCTAGCTGGCTCAGTCGGTAGAGCAACAGACTCTTGATTTCGGGTCAGGTCATGATCTCACAATTCATGAATTCCAGCCCCACATCGGGCTCTGTGCTGATAGTGCTTGGGATTCTCTCTCTGCCCCTCCCCCACTTGTGCTCTCACTCTCTCTCTCTCAAAATAAATAAAAATAAACTTATTAACAAAATTTATTGATTAAATTTTATTAATTTATTAAAAATTTCAAGAAGTAACATCAGAGCATAAAACCAAGTGTGGAGGCCTTCTAAGTGTGGGTCCCCACATGACTAGACAGGTCACACACCCAGAAGTTGGCCCTATCTGAGCTTCTTGTAAGAGTCAAGGTCTTAAAACTTAAGATTGAGGAACTGCTCCAAATTGAAGGTGAAAGAGACACGACATCTAAGTGCAATGCATTATTCTGCACCATATCCTTTTTCCAGAAAAGACATTATTAAGACTAATGGCAAATTTTGAAAAAAACATTTGAGAATGTGATGGTAGCAATGTATCAATGTTAAATTCCTCATTTTTATGATTGTATTTTAGTTCTATAGAAAGATGTCCTTGTTTGTAGGAAATACACGTTCAAGTATTTGGAAGTGATAGCAGTTTGCTCTCAAATGGTTTGGAGAAAAAGGAAGTTCTTTAAACTATACTTGCAACTCTTCTATAAATTTGAGATTATTCCAAAAAGTGATTAGATTTTTGGATGAAGTGCTCTGTGGACCCATCCCTAAGTCTGACTTCCCACTGGACCCACATGAAAAAAAACAAAACAAAACAAAACAAAACACAACCAATTAGGTCATACATGATCATGAAGTTGCTGCAAGCCCTTTTGTAAAATCACAAGTCTTCATATAAGAAAAGCATAGATCTGATGACAAAGAAACACTATGGTTTCATTTCCCAGCTGCTTCAATGCCTAGGTTCAAAAGTCTCTGAAATCATACCACATCCTCACAAAGTGAATGTTTCATTGCAAGGCTGTCATCCCTTCCTCCACAACCCATACCTCAAAAACAGTGATTTAGTTAAACCTTCTGGACTCACTGTAGCAAATGCTATGGGGTTTACTGAGTATCTGACAGAGTCAAGGCCAATAAGACCAAACCATTGTTTGGGACACCATGCCCCACATTCTTTCGGTTGCTAATTTTCTCTCACTCTCTCTTTCTCTCATTTTCTCTCTCTCTCTCTCACTTTCTCTCTCTCTCTCTCTCTCTCTCTCTCTCTCTCTCTCTCTCTCACACACACACACACACACACACACACACACACAAGAGAACAAAATGACAATAAAAGTGAAATCAGAGAGAGTATAATCCAGACATGATGACATAGACTTCTTTTTTCCCTGTTCTTCCACTATTAAATACCATTATAATCCCTGGAAATAAAGCCAGAGGTGATTAAAGGAGAACTCTGAAAGGTGGTTAGAGGAAGACAAACTTGTTTGCCAGGACTGAAGGAACAACACAGCAAAAGGTATTCTTAAGACACCCTACACCCTACTTACAATCCAGCAGGAAAAAGCAACCAGGCCTGCTATTTCCCGGTCACAGACCTAGCAACAGAAGGCAGCCCAGGTACGCTTGTTCCTCTTCTGGGATCAAATGGGAGTCTCTGGACAACACCTGGAGAGCATGCATCACTGGCGATGAACTTCCTTTTGTCCACAGACCCTTTTCCAACTAAGAGATAGCAAGGTGGCACAGCCTAGGGCAGTTCCTTCTGCCCTCCTCAGACAACACCAGCAGAAAACAACAGAGTATAAAAACACAGGGTATAGCCTCTGAATATTAAACTCTTATTGGAAACACACCCCATAAAAGTTATCCAAGACATGCATGCTAAACCTTAAACAGGGTGACTGCCTGCTAAAGTAGAAGATTTAAATAAAACCTAGAGTGTCCTAATGTAATAGGCAAAGTGTCCAGGATATAGATTATAAACTCATCATACCACGAATCAGGAAAATCACAACTTGACACAGAAAAGACAATCAACTGACGCCAAGGCCAAGATAAATCAGATGTCAGAATGATGTGCCCAGAATATATAAAGCAGCTATCATAAAAAATGCTTCAACAATTATAAATTCTCTTGAAGCAAATTTAAAAAACAGCAAATCTCAGTGGAAAAAAAATAGGAAGAAACAAAAGGAAATTATACAACTAAAAAATAAAATAACAAATTTTTTAAAAACACAGGGAATGGACTAAGTAGTAGAGATGACAGAGGGTAGAATCCATAATCTGAAGATACATCAAAAAAATAGACCCAATCATAACAGAGAGAAAATGGGAGGGTGGGGAGGGGGAGTACAGCCTCAGAAACCTGTAGGACAGTAACATTTGGAAATATCCAGTATGTGTGTCATTGGAATCCCAGAAGGGGCTACAGGGTAGGGCTGAAAGAACATTTGAATAAATAAGCTTTGATACCTCATCCCTCTATTTCCAGGAAATAATTGGTTTAAAAACAATCAAGTCTCCTTAACTCCTATAAACGTCCAAGAAACAGAGAGATTTGGGTTGGTTTCGTTTCTTGGTTCTGCACTAGCTCATGGCGTGATTATTAGGTAAGTCACCTTATAACCATGGCTTATGAGATTTCCACTTCTTCATGTTTAAAAAGAGAGGGGGGGTTGAGGGAGACAATCCCTAGGGTACCATCTAACCCTCCGAATCAATGGTAGTTTTTCATTTTGTCAATAGTTTCCAGAGCCCTGAAGGGTATATGTCCCTGAATCCTTCCTATTCAGTTCTTGGCTTCCCTTTGTCTATAGACTCAGAGCTGATAAAATGTTAGGTCTCTAAGATCTGGGTTACATCTGGACTATTTCAAATCCATACCTATCAACATCTTGACATTTGTAATCAGCAGTTAAGCATTCCCATAACCTCATGGATGTGGGGTAGAGGGGCACAAAAAACTGCCAGATGCCTACTGGGGAGTTTTGTGCATATAATGTCGGGACTCACCTACATTAGATTTGCTAGAAAACTATAGAAAATCACTTAGCCTCTCCCTGCTTCATTTAAACACTGACGAATAGGACAACATTGGGAAGCATTCTAGGTCCTTGGTTAAATGAAAATCCACTTGGCACTGAAGACCATTATTATCCCATTTGTGAAGCCCTTCATCTCTCTGTCTGTAAGAGAGCTTCTGCCTGCACTGGATTTCAGCATGTCTACAAGCTGCCAATGCCCTGCATTAAGTATTTCCTGTCATCTGTGCTTGTTAGAGATTAGTTTGTAGACATTTTGCAAAAAGCATGCATAATACATACTGCTGAATACAATATTTATCATAAAACAGCTCCAGTGATTGAAAAGCATTACCCAACAGCATCCTCCATTGTGTGACTTGCCTTTCCATCAATGTACCCTAAGTAGGCAGTGTGTCCCTAACTGTTGAGTCATATCTAGTCTAACTCCAAAGCCAAGACTGGAATTGGCTCAATTTCACAAGAGCATCATGGTGTTGTCTGAACATATTTGTATGGTATGTGCTAAGGAAAAACTGAGGATGCCATATAATTTATTTTTCCCCATCAAAGAATACCCTGTTGCCCATTTCAATTGAAAGTCAACTCCTTTCTTATGGTCATGAGTTAGAATTAGGGGACGAGATATACTTAGTTACAAGGAACATTAAGCAGCACCTCATTTTCCTTTTCCTAATATACATGCTCCTGGATAATAAGATTTTGAACAAATTACTCTCTTTATTTCATGAGTGCCATGAATTCTGGCAGGGTTTACTCTGACAGCTATTTTAACAGCACCGTTAACTCTAAACTCTGTCAGACCAAGCTTGTCTCCCCTCTACTAATGACATTCTTGCCAAGAGTCAAAGTAGGTTTTAGCAGGAGGGGAGGAGATGCTGGAACCAAACCAGCCATGGAAGCTGGAGGGACCTCACATAAAAGATGGAGTTATCTGCTGGCCAGTGTTCCTCACCTCTCTCCACTCTCCCACAGGAAAGACCTGATTTCAGGCCTGTGTGTCAACAAGCAAATGCCTCTTTTCTTGTTCTGCTCAACACACAAAATGGCAAGTATATACTAATCCTTTTATTGACTTGGACTTATAGTCATAATTTTTTTGAGTTTTTTAGTGTAGGGCATTCAGTTCTTTCCTGTGTTACCTCTCTGTTGAGGCCAGCAGGTAACAGGAACAGTATCATATTGGAGAAATATTCTGATTCCCAAATGGAAAATAAAACTTCAAGATAGATTAGAAAGAAGGCGTGAGGCAGTTAACAGTGGAGAAGCAGGATGAACACCTCAGGAGTGAATGCAAGACAAAACTCTCCTTCCTAAAACATGAGCAGAAAGTGACTCTAAGAAAAAAGGGAGGAAGAGCCTTGGAATGTATCTATTTTTCCTCAAAAGTGTTTTGTAAACTGCCTGTGCCCCTCCCCAGACTATAAACAACATTTATGAGAATATTTCTACATCAGTTCACAGATACCTACTTCATCTTGTTTGACATTTGGATAACAGTAAGAATTCCTTCCCCCCATAACTTATTTAATCACCTGTTTAGGGGCATTTAGGCTATTTCTAGTCTTCACTGTTATAAACAATCCTACACATAATTACTTAGTTCCTCATAATTAATGTGTAAATAACAGAAGTAAAACTGACCAGTGGAAGGATTTGCACATAGTGCCAAAAACATTGAATACTTACAACTGGTCCTGAAAAAAAAAATGTGTATACAGAGTGTTTACCTCCCAACATCTATGTCAACACTGAGCATTAATAATTTTTAATTTTTAGTCTTAATCTTTACTTTTAAAACATAAAATACTTTTAAAACACTTCATAATTTAATATTTCTTTGATAATAAAGAGTAAACATTTTACCCCATGTTTCTTGGTCAGTAGCATTTTTGTGTGTGGATGTATGAGATACTTTTTTTCTAACCAATTTTTCCATTAAGGTATTAATATTTTTCTTAGTGATTTACAAGCATTTTTACTTACTAAGGATAGTAATGTTACTTATACACTTATTTTTTTCCAATTTGCCAATTATCTTTTTAATCTTGTTATGATGATTTTGCCATGCAGGCTTTAAAAAATTATATAGTAAGATCTTGCAATCTATTCTTTGATGGTTTCTGATTTTTGGCCTTCTCCAACTAAAATTATAGATAGCCCTTAACCTTCCCATGCTTAATTTTCACAAGGTGGGGGTGTCTATATTACAGTGCTCTTCTCAAACTGTCCTACCAATGATGAACACCAACATTCAGACATTCAATGTTTATGACAATTATTTTTCCAAATTAATGTAGGCAATTGTCAAAATCCTTGACCAAAAAGTAACGTATTAATTTGACTGAAATAGAATTAAATTTATATATTAACATAGGGAGAATTGGTATTTTTAAAACATTTTTTATGTTTATTTATTTATATTGAGAGAGAAAGTGCAAGTCAAGGAGACACAGAGAGAGAGAGAAGAGAGACAAAATCCCAAGCAGGCCTGCACTGCCAGTGCAGAGCCTGATGTGGGGCTTGAACCCATGAGCTGTGAGATCATGAACTAAGCCGAAGTCAGACACTTAACCGACTCCTCCACCCAAGTATCCCCCATCTTTTTTAAACATTTTCCTTTTTTTAAGTTTATTTATTTATTTTGAGAGAGAAAGTGCAAGTCAGGGAGGGGCAGAGAGAGAGAATCCCAAGTAGGCTCCACAGGGAGAATTGGTATTTTTAAAAGTACTGGTCTTCCCATCTGGAAATACAGTACTTTTCTTAATCTGTTCATTTCTTCTTTCAGCACTAGTGGTAGCCAGCCTCCAACATGGTCTCTGGTGATACATATCTCCTGTTGTTAGTGCCCTAGTGCAGTCCTCTTGTACATTTTATCTGGGTTGTTCTGAGTGATTCCAGAATTCCAGATTCGAGTAGAAGTCACAATATAGAATTCCAAAAACTTTGTTCCTACTGTCTCTTGGATTACTCATTCTGGAGGGAGCCAGTCACCATGTTGTGATGACACTCCAGTAGCTCTTAGAAGAGAGGTCTGGTTAATGAGGAACTGTGGCCTCCTGTTGACAGTCAATACCAACTTGCCAGCCATGTAAGTGAGCCATCTTGGAATCCAATCCTTTAACCCCAGTCAAGCCTTTAGAAAACTATGACCCTAGCCAACATCTTAACTGCAACCTCTCAAGAAATCCCAAGCCAGAAACATCCAACTGAGCTTCTCCCAAACCCCTGACCCTCAGAAACTGTGTTAGATAATTAATGATTGTTACAGAATTAGTTGTTAAAATTTGGTGTAATTTTTTATAACAGTTATAGACAGCTAGAATGGTCCTTTAGTTTTATAGTTTCTTCATAATGTCTCCTATCTATTTTAATAAATTCATCCCTTGGCATTTGACTGTTGTTGTTTACAATATCTTGAAGAGATAAAATGTATCTGTCATGTCATTTACAAAAATCACTCTAATATACATTTCAGATACTATATTTGTTGTAATGCTAATATAGATTTCAGATACTCTATTTATTGAGGACAGAGGAGCTGGGTCACCTCGATGTCATGAGGATAAACAGTGAAGACATAGAACACTCTATTATAGATTCTTAGTAGTGTCCACCATTTTAATAAAGGTAGATAATGGAATGAATAAGCTCAACTCAAAAGGAATGAATAAAGTATATTCACTGCAACATCTTTCTCAATCCCCAGTTCACTTTTTTCCTGCCACTATGCCACATTCCATATAAAGCAGCTGGGGCATTTGCTGAAAGAGTTGAGAACTGCAAACCTAGAAAGAGAGGGTTTCCCATGGGGTCTTATCCAGTGTTTTGTTTTAACTTTCTCACAATAGGTTCTTTAAAGTTTTATTTATTTAAGTAATCTCTACACCCCACGTGGGGCTCAACTGAACTCATGACCCAGAGATCAAGAGTCACATGCTCCTCCAACTGAGCCAGCCAGGTGCCCCAACTTCAAGACAGTTTTCTAATGTCTAAAAAATACATAACACCCATTCATTAGTATCAAAAGGTCCTTCCACAAGACCAGGCATTCCTGGCATCTTGATGACAAGGGTAGAATACAGAACTGACTATATGGGTTTTTCCCAATATCCTAAGCAATCCTAAGATCCTTGCTCAGACAAGTCTGTCACAGAAGAAAATTCTAGAAGCGCTCTGTATCTGTCAGAGTCCAGTCAGGAGACAGAAACTACATGAGCAATTTGCCAAGAAAAAAAAAAAAAATTAAGAACTATTATCCAGTAAAAAGACACTAACTATTAAAAGGGGGTAAAGACAACTCTAAACAATATATGAATAGCAAATATAGGGAAGTACAAAATACTCAAGATAGAAACAAACTGGGAAAGAGCCTCCCTCCCCAGGGCTGAGATTCAGATCTCAATAGAAGAGGGTAAGGCTGTGGCCCATTGGTTTAGGAAGACTGAGGTGTCAATGGTGGAGGTTAGCAAAGAGGGAAGGGCTGCTGGGGTACTCCCTGGGAAGCCACCCACTGCGGTGGTGGTGGTGGTAGTGACATTCGTTGGGAAGCTGCCACCATTATGGGAGTAATGCCCTGCTATAGGAGTAAGAAAAACACTAGAATCGAGAAAAACTGGGTCCTCTTGCAGTGGTCCTCCAGCGCCCTCTACTGGCAAGGGCTAGCTAACATTATTCCAGCCGGCAACAGAGAAAGTTTCTACTCCTCAATTCTAGAAATAATGAAGGACAAAGAAAAGTGGATTTGGTACATACATACAATGGAACATTATTCAGCCATAAAAAGAATGAAGTCTTGCCATTTGCAAAAACGTGAAGCTAGAGAGTATTATGCTAATTGAAATAAGTTAGTCAGAGAAAGACAAATACCGTATGATTTCATTCATATGTGGAATTTAACAAAACAAATGAGCAAAGAGAAAAAAAGAGAGGCAAACCAAGAAACAGACTCTTAGCTATAGAGAACTGATGGTTACCAGAAAAGGTGGGGGGGGGGGGGGACGGGTGGATGAGTGAAATAAGTGACAGGGATTAAGAAGTGTACTTAGTTGCTGTGATGAGTACTAGGTCATGTGTGGAAGTGTTCAATCATTGTATTGTACACCTGAAACTAATATTACACTGTATGTTAATTAAGTTTAACTTAAAAACTTTTAAAAGAGTGGATCTGGAACTGTGAGGCCATAAGTTGATGACTGGTATACACTCTAAAGCACAATAAAATACAGAATGTTAAGGATCATTAAAATTTTTTTTAGAAAAGAAATCATAGTGTAGCTGGCCTCAGATTCCACCTTAAAACCGGAAATTCAATACAGCTCATCCAAACGCTCCATCATAATCCTCCTCCAAGAGCCTTCTCTACACTAGTATTTTCCCTTTATGGACAAGGTATCTAGTAAGTCAAAGAATGTTCACAGTATATTTCCTTTTCCAGCCGTCAGTCACGTTCTCTGAGAGAGAGGCAATGAAGTTCAGGATTCCTGCGAGACCACAATTCTCTGAAAATAAAGACTCTCCTGAAATACCAAATTATTTTTATCACAATTTCTATTTTCCTTTCATCTCATTTCATTATGTGAAATTAAATACATCAGCATGGATGCAATAAAAAGAGAAATAATAATGAATTTCTGACCCATGGGGAGCGACCATGAGCCCATCACCTTCATTCTGCAGTTATTATCATGCAGGGGGGAAAAAAAACACAGCAATCTCTACTCTTGCTTGGAAAAAGCACTCAAGATATATATTGCACCTGGAGGATATAAGTCTATGATCAGACCTGCTTTGGGCAACAAATTCTTGCTTCTTTCTTACTTCTGTTGGCATCTTCAGCATAATAAGCAATTTAATCAGCTCAGCTTCATGAGAATGCTTCAGATATTTGCATTTTAGCACTACTTGTCTTCCTTTTTCCTTATTAAAATTGGCATCTACCATGTTATGACACAAACTGCAGAGCCAAGCACCCTGGGCCAATGACAGCACAAATACAGCTGTTTGTTCTACATCCTAAGCTTTGGTCTCTGCCACTTGTCCTTGAGACCTGCATTCTTCCAGATATAGAAAATCGATGCTGCCTCTGCCCTACCCAAAACAAATCTGCAGAGAGATGTATTTTATTATTGTTAATAAAACTGCTTAAATAAGAGTTCTTCAGCAAAAAAATATCTCTCTTGCATGTTAAAGCACTGACAAGGCAGGGAAAAGGTGAGAACATTACAAATAATTGCAGCAGTGATGTGACACTTGCAGAATTTATGTTACTGTGTTTGTACACTGTATTCTACAGACAGTGAGAAAGTGTGCATATCAATAAATTAGATACTAGGTTGGAAGCACCACTAAAAAAACATCAGGTTGCAGTATATTTGCAAAATGAAATCAAACAATCAAAGGGGCTTAGTTTTCAAGCAGCCATCTCCCTTAACAACTAGCTTCTAGATATATCAATTCAGAATTACTATTAAAATGCTAACTTATTGATTTTTTTAAATCTCATATGTAAAGTGTGGGAGAGACCTCCTTGTGTTCATAAAATCCATTTTCCCACACAGTCCACCTTGCGTCAATGGGTGGCCATTGAATAATTCTCATTAAAGGAATGGGTGGGGGGTGATTTATATCACTTTCCTGACAAAGCTTTTCGGAAATGGGTGTGGCTCTTTACCACTCTATTTCTCCTTCCATCAGCCAAATGCAAAAGAGACAATGGTCATAGGACCTGAAGAACCAGAGAACTGGAAGGAGCCTGGGTCCCTGAGTCACAAGAAGGTCAGACTCTCACTGACCAAACCTATTATATTTTCTTCATGAGTCAGACAAACTATTATTGGGTTTGAGCCATTATAGATTTTGAGGTCTCTGAGTATTATATATTTATTTATATATTACCAAAAGAGAAGAATCATTTTTAGGTCAATTAAAATGTCTGGGAATCTGATCTCTTCTCAAATGATATTTTATCCTAGTCATCTATTCTTTCTAGCCCTAATTTTATCCACCAAGAGTGTAAATTTATTAGACATGCCCACAGAAACATCTTCAAAAACACTTAAAGTGCAGTTTTTAAAGTATGGCCAAAAAGTTGTTTTATCAATCAATATTGCATGTTTTGAGGCAGTCTGGGGATGCACCAGATGACAGAGAATTTTTATTACATTTGGGCTTTTGGCATGTGCCAGCACTTTCCCACTGACATTTATTCAAAGTGACCGGTGACCTACAAAGCCACCAAAATATCCGTCAAAGCAACTGAATCATGTTCCAAATCACAAACACTTTATGGCAACATGAATGGTGCTTTTCAAAACTCAGTATTTTCCATATTGTGTTTCATGCTCAATACATATTTATTGAATTTAATTGGTCAGATAGGAAAAGGCATCCATTTCTCTTAGATTCGATTGACTAAAATCATCATTCCAAATATGCTTTGTAGTTTTGATAATGGATTTCACATTCTTTTCTATACCTAATGCCACTTAACTTGGTTTTCAAGGTATAGGTATAGGTAATTACCTTATAGCTTTCCTAGTGTCAAATCCAATGACTTTTCTCTAACCTCATTTCCTCTCTTTTATTTGCTTTAATTTTGTTTTTGAACCTGCAGAACACCTCTTTCCAAAATTATATTTCCTCCTGGTTGTAGCAATTCTATGCAATAGTAGCACATTCCCACTACATCTACTTATTTTTCTCTTTTGGTCACTGTTCCTCTTTCTTTTCTTACAGGCTTTTCTGTGAAGCTATTTTTCTCTCTCCCACTCTTTAATCCATGGGCTGATGATGCCCAAATTTTTGTATCTAGTTATGCCAATTTTCCTGAGATCTCAAATGCCTGTTGTCAATCACTTAAAGAATGCACATTTTCCTCACCTTCTCTTCCATTTCTACATACCAACATCTTTTCTTCCTCAATATGGATATCTATTCCCTTACATACCTGTTCGTATTAGTCTGTGGCATCAAATTCTGCCAGTTTTGAACCCTTTGAATAATCACTGAATTAGCCGCCTTCATTTTCCATTTAATTTTTTGCCAAGTCTTTTCAGTGTTCCCTGCAAAGTGCCTATTGAATTCTCCTTTTATTGCTGTGAGCAGCATCTTTACAGATGCTCAATCCTCAAGTGTGGGTTTGATAATCTTATCTGAAGTGACTATAACTCCACAGGTCCTCCAGCCCCAACTCAAAATAGAGGTTACCAGTGGTTCTCAAATCTGGCTACATGTTGAAATCCCTGGGGAGCTCTTAAGAACAGACCAATGTCAGGGCTGAGCACTAGCATTTTTATTTCTCCCAGATGATTATACTATACAGACAAAACTAAGAACCACTGAAGTATTCCATTTCTAGGCTATGTTAATTCTTGGGGGTTTTAAATTTTCTGTGGATGTAGTATATCAGATTCATTCTTTCATTATATTTGCTAAGTAACTATTGTTGATATATTAAAAAAAACTATTGATTTCCACATACTGATTTATAGGTACAAATCCTTTTGAATTTTTTCATCTCTAAGAGACTTTAAGTGATAATTGTGGGCTTTCCAAAGAAATAAATCATATTTATTAGTTCCTTATTGCTCCTATAACAAGCTACAATAAACTTAGTGGCTTACAGTGGCACAAATTTTATTATTCTGGAGATCAGAAGTCTAGCATGGGTCAGCAGGGCTATATTCCTTCCTGAGGCTCTAGAGAAGAACTTGTTTCCATGACTTTTCGTGCTTCTAGAGGTCACCTATATTCCTTTGCCCATGGCCCTTCCTCCATCTTCAAATCCAGCAGCTTAGCCTCTTCCTTCTTCTCTGACCTCTGCTTCCATCCTTCCATCTTTTCTCCACTCTAATGTTTCCTTCTCATAAGGACCCTTGTGATTACTTGGGCCTACCTGGGTAACTCAGGATAATCTTTGTATCTCATGATCCTTAACTTAATCCCACCTGCAAAGTCCCTTTGGCCATTTAAGGTAATATATTCACAGGATCCTGGGATAGGATGTGGATTTCTTGGAGAGAGGGATGTCATTATTCTTCCTACCATATCATCTTAAGACATATTGCCTACTCTGATTATATTTTTATACCCCTCCTTTCTCTTGGCTTTGTCAGTCCTTCCCCCCTTACTGTTGATAGTAATGACAGAGATGATAGAGATAGAGATAGAGACAGAGATAGAGATAGAGATAGAGATAGAGATAGAGATAGAGAAAGGAAAGGAAAGGAAAGGAGAAAGATTCATTTATGTATAGGTATATATTCAGCTCTTCCCTCTTTTTACAGTTTATAGTAATGATATAGATTCCCATATTGTTTGTAGGTTATTGTTTATCCATGAACATAGCCATTTTTATCTGGTCCTACTATTTGCTAAAAATATTGTTAGGGTGAGTGGGGAACTTAGAATAGTGTCCTCTCTCTTGGGGGGACACCTTCCTCATTTCCAGAGTTCCCACTTTTGGAGTTAAGATTATTCAAAGATCCCAGGCCCTCTGCGTAGTTTAGTATTATTGATCTTTGCCCAGCTGAATCAGAAGTGGAGTTCAAAAGCAGAATGCTGCTTCACCCCAGTCATGTGACTGGGCACCTCAATCTTCTTCCCAGTCCAATGGGCCACAGCCTTACCCTCTCCAATGATATCTGAATCTCAACCTTAGGGAGCGAGGCTGTCTCAGGAAAAGGAAAGATGGCGTGCATTACTAATAGTATGAAACTGGGCTTCTAAGGATGGGTTTCTTATTTCTCTCGAGGCAGGCTCACACTCTGATCATCCTCAGTTTTACTAAAGGACTCTTTGTTTAGGACTTTTAGGACAAGTTCACTAATATTTAGAAATTTCTTACCCCTGTTTAGATTTTTAAAAATAGAAGTCTATGAAGGAGTCAAATGATTAACATCTAGATGCTCGTACTCCTTCTCAAGCACAAGTTCTCATTTTCTGTACTCTGAGTAAAGTCTGTTTCTTGCTAGACCACTTTCTAGACTTGTACGATGAGCAACTGAGAGAATAGAGCAGACAGACTGAAAAAGGGGTAGGAGATGGGGGGGGGAAAATGGGAGGAGAGAAATCAGCAGAGGTGATCTTACAAAGTACCACATAGGATGTGTTATTCATCCATTTATTTGCTTGTCAAATAATCTATTGAGCATCTTCAATATGTTAGACACTCTTCCAGGTCACGAGGACATAGCAGTAAACAAACCCATCAGGTTTCCTTTCTCTAGCTTACATCCCAGTTGGTGACGAGATAGTCAATAAATAAGCAAACATATAAACAAGATTAACTTCAGTGTGGTAAATTCTAACAAGGAAATAAGCAAGATACTAATATGGAAATGATGAGGCATAGGGCAGGTGAGGCGGTCAATGAGGTCCTCTTAGAAAAAAGCAACATTTCAACTGCTGCCTAAAGGATTAAATAGAGCTCCCCTTTGAAAATCCAGGGAAGGGGTATTCTGTCCAGGGGACATGAACCCTAAGACCGGATATAATTTGCCTCATCTGAGGCAAATGGAATGCCTCAGCACAGAAGGATGGGGGGAATATGTAGGAGAATCTAGTAATCCACAGGGTGAAGTTGGAGACAAAGGCAGGAGTCAGATGGTATACAAGCTCAAACTCATGTGGTCCAATCTTAGAGTAGTAGCTCAATCTAGGAGCCAGAAACAATTAAGAATTAATTCAGTACTGAATGGGTTTTTCCCCCCCTCGGAAAAGTCTAGTTCATCCATTTGTAATCTGAATCTCTCTAACCCCCTCTATTATCTTATTAGTCTTCAGTCCTACTGTTAACCTTCTCTTTCCGGTATCATGTATCCTGCTCTCTCATGGGATCAATCCAGTTAACATATAAACATATGTTCCAGTGAACTATAAACAAAGAAAAGCCAAGGACTAGGTGGCTTTTCAGTGAATTCTACCAAATACATTAAAAATGATTTATCGCACCCCTCAAACTCTCCCCAAAAATTAAAGAGGCCAGCATTACTCTAATACTTCAGCCAGATAAGGGCACTAGAAGAGAGGAAAGCTAAAGGCCAATATCACTGATTAATAGAGACACAGAAATTTTTAACAAAATACTAGCAATCCAAATTTAATAGCACATTAAAAGAATCATACACCATGATCAAATGGGATTTATCCCTCCTAGATGAAAGGATGGTTCAATATATGTGAATCCACAAATGTGATATACCACATTCACAGAATAAAAGACAAAAATCGTATGATCACCTCAATAGATTCAGAGAAGGGGCGCCTGGGTGCCTCAGTCGGTTGGGCATCCGACTTCAGCTCAGGTCGCGATCTCGCAGTCCGTGAGTTCGAGCCCCACGTCAGGCTCTGGGCTGATGGCTCAGAGCCTGGAGCCTGCTTCCAATTCTGTGTCTCCCTCTCTCCTTGCCCCTCCCCCATTCATGCTCTGTCTCTCTCTGTCTCAAAAATAAATAAACGTTAAAAAAAATTAAAAAAAATAGATTCAGAGAAGCATTTACCAAATTTCAACATACCTTCATGATATAAACTTTCAAGAATTTGGACACAGAAGGGAACAAACCTCTACAGAATAAATGTCACATATGACAAGCCCACAGCTAACATCATACTCAACAGTGAAAGGTTGAAAGTTTTCCCTCTAAGATCAGAAGACAAGATTGTCCACTCTCACTACTCCTATTAAATAGAGTACTAGAAGTCCTAGCCAGAGCAATCAGGAAAGAAAAAGAAATAAAAAGCATTCAAATTAGAAACAAAGATGTAAAACTGTCTGACGACATGATCATTTATATAGAAAATCCCAGTCGCCAACAAAAAACTGTTTAGATGTAATAAACTAATTCAGTACAGTTTGAGGACATAAAGTCAACATATAAAAATCAGGTCATTTTCTACACACTAAAAATGAACTGTCTGAAAAGGAAATATGTAAAAACAATCACAATCCCACTTATATCAAAAGCAATAAAATTCTCATAAATAAATTTAACCAAAGAAAGTCAAAGATCTACACACCAACAACTGTAGGGCATTAACGAAAGAAACTGAAGAAAACACAAATCAATGGAAAGATAGCTTTTGTTTATGGATCAGAAGGTTAATATTGTTAAAATGTCTGTACTACTAAAGCCATCTATATTCAATTCAATCCCCATCAAAATTCCAATGGCATTTTTCACAGATTTAGATCATAAAATTCATATGGAATAAAAAAAAACATATAACAATCTCAAGAAAGAACAAAGCTGGAGGAATCACACTTCCTGATTCAAACTACATTACAAAACTTTAATAATCAAAATAGGATGGTACTAGCATAAAAACAGACATGTAAACCAATAGATCAGCATCAAGAGCCCAGAAACAAACCACACACATACAGTCGATTAACATTTGACAGGGGAACCAGGAATATTCAGTGGGGAAAGGATAGTCTCTTCAATAAATGGTGATGAAAAAACTGGATATTCCCATGCAAAAGATGGAAATTGGACCTCTATCTTATACCACTCATAAAAATCAATTGAAAATAGATTAAGGACTTAAATATAAGACCTGAATCCATTGATATTCTTGGGAAAAACAGAACAGAAAAAGCTACATGACACTGATCTTGGCAATGATTTTTTGGGTATGACATCAAAAATACAAGCAACAAAAGCAAAAATCAACAAGCGGGACTACATCAAACTAAAACACTTCTGCAAAGCAAAAGAATCAACAAAATGAAAAGGCAACCTATGAAATGGGAAAACATATTTGCAAACTATCTACCTGATAAGGGATTAATATCCAAAATATATGAGAGACTCACATAACTCAATAGCAAGAGAAAAAAATCCAATTAAAAAACGGGCAGACTTGAATAGATATTTCTCCAAAGATGACATACAAATGACCAGCAGGTACATGAAAATATGTTCAACACAAAGTCATCAGGTAAATGCAAATCAAAAAACCAATAAACTATCATCAAACCTGTTAGAATGGCTGTAATCAAAAAAATAAGAGATAGAAAATGCTAGCAAGGCTGTGGAAAAAAGGAAACCCTGGTGCACTGTTGGGCAGTAGGGAATGTAAATTGGTATAGCCACACAGAAAAAACAGTAGGGATTTTTTTTCTTTTCTTTTCTTTGTAATATGTGAAATTTATTGTCAAATTGGTTTCCATACAACACCCAGTGCTCATCCCAAAAGATGCCCTCTTCAATGCCCATCACCTACCCTCCCCTCCCTCCCACCCCCCATCAACCCTCAGTTTGTTCTCAGTTTTTAAGAGTCTCTTATGCTTTGGCTCTCTCCCGCTCTAACCTCTTTTTTTTTTTTTTTCCTTTCCCTCCCCTATGGGTTTCTGTTAAGTTTCTCAGGATCCACATAAGAGTGAAAACATATGGTAACTGTCTTTCTCTGTATGGCTTATTTCACTTAGCATCACACTCTCCAGTTCCATCCACGTTGCTACAAGGGGATTTTTTTTTTCATTAAAAATAGAACTACCAAATGATCCAGCAATTTCACTTCTGGATACATTTCCAAGGAAAATGAAATCATTATCTTAAAGAGGTATCTGCACCCCAGGTTCACTGCAGCATTGTTTACATTAACCAAAACATGGAAACAAAACTAAGTACCTGTTGATAGATGAATGGACAAAGATGTAAGACATAAATACAGATATATCATGGAACAGTATTCAGCCATGAAAAAAGAAAATCCTGCTGTTAGAAACGACATGGATAGACTTTGAGGGCATAATGCTAAGTGGAAATAAGACTAAAAAAAGGCAAATACTGTATGATCTCATTTATAGGTGGAATCTAGAAAACCTGAACTCACAGAAGCAGAGAGTAGAATGGTGATTTCCAGATGATAAGAAATGGGGAAAAGGGAGCAATGTTGGTCAAATGGTATAAATTTTTCATTATAAGATGAGTAACTTCTGGGTGCAGCATGGCTACTACAATTAATGACACTTTATTATATACTTGTGAGTTGCCATGAGCATAGAGCTTTAGTGTTGCCACCATAACAACAACAAAATGATAATTACGTGTGGTGAAGGATAAGCTAACTAACCTTACTGTAGTAAACATTTCACAATATATACAGATATATCATTGCCTACAGTTTAAACTTGTACAGTGTTCTATGTCAATTATACCTCAGTAAAGCTGAGGTGAGGAGAAGAACTAAAAAAACATTTCTGGGGAAAGACAGTCAAGAAATGAAGTGCAGTTAGAGAGGATTGTGGGATCAAGGGCATGTTATGATGTTGGCACTAACTTGTTCTATGCTCACTGACTTGATCCCATTAGAGAGGGGGGATGCATGAAGCAGGAAAGAGGGGCTGGGTTAACTATAGGACTGAATTCTTCTAAGAAGATAGAGAGGATTGGAGAAATTCAGATTACAAATGGAGAAGCTAGGCTTTCCAGAGAAAGTGTAGCACTGACTTCTTAATTGTTTCTGACTGCTAGATTGAGATACTACTCCAAGGCTGGTCCAAATCACTTTGAGTGTACATTTGAATCACATACTGGTTTTTAGTTGCTACATCCATTATTGGCAAATGCCCTTCAGAGTTAGTGAATTTGTAGCTATTTCTTAATTTTATTGTGGAGAGAGATTACAGTTTTATTCTTTTACTGTTTCAGGCCGAAGATAGGAGAAAAGAAAAAAACGCCACCCGTTCTCAATAATATTTGCACAGAAATTCTTTACAATTTTAAAGTAAGACCAATGGCACTATTATTTAGTTTTATGGTTTTCTCCAGAAACTCAGTTTTAAGCATCTATATCATACTGGCATCATGGATTATGAATTTTAAAACTAAAAATTCTCTCTCCCTCTCTTCATCTCCTTCTCCCTGCCCTGCCTTCCCCACCCCAACATTCCCCCCCCCCCGCCCCCTGACACCTCTCTGTCTCCCTTCCTCAAAGACAACACAGTTTAAATACTATTGGCTTGAAAACCAGAGAGCATTTTCCTCCTCTCAGTGTTTTCTCTAAGGGTATCCTAGGAAGATGCTTAATTAGAAAATATAGCGATTTAAATGTTTAATTCTTTTAACTAGGTCCAAAACAACATGACTATATTGCTGTAATTTATTTTTTACCAACATTTTCAAGCTAATTTTCTAATTAGTAGGACTGAGTTGAGATATTATCGACTAATTAATGAAATTAACTTATTATTTTCATAATAATATCATATAATCATCAATCACACTTGAATATGGGTTAAGAATTTTATGCTGGTTTATTAACAGGCAGTGTAGGATGCTTCGTTGTATCATATAAAAGCCCAAAGAACAAAGATGGCTTCTGTGCATGTGTATTAAAAAGCTTGACTTTTTAATCCAGACAAATGGACTCCATCTTCTTCTCAGAAGTGTTCTTAAAATTCAAGGGATAATTCATACCTCTCTCATATCATTTATCCAAATTCAACCTCAGAATATAGGAGAAATAACAAAGTGTAAAATTAATAAACCCAGGTTTATATCCTAGCTCTCCTTCCTAAGAGCTTGGAACCATGGATAAATCAATTCTCAATTATCCCTAAGAATACCTGCCCCACCAAATTATTGTAAGAACTAAATGTGAAAATGTTTGTAAAAGCATTTTAAACCATCAAGTCATATAAAAATATATTGTCTGTTATATTTATCATGTCTTTATCATCATCATCATTTGGACACATCTCAGAACTTGAGCCCTCATTTAAAATCATTAAAAATAATGCCTTATATAATGATTATTTATGTATATATTTATACAACTCCAGATAGCAAGCAGCTTGGTATTAAGTTAAAACCAGGTCTTATTTTTATTCTCTCCCATACACACATTCCCATAAATGTGTGTTGAAATGTTTATTAAGTGTTTTATAAGCTTGTTCCCACATTTTTAAAATGCTTCCTATCCACACAGCCCTCAATTTTAAAGTAACTCACACTTACAGAGCTCTTACTTCCAGCTAGAAACTGTCCTGAGCATTTTAGATGCAAAACCTCACTTAATCATCCTAACAGCTCTGCAAGGTATGGTACTGTGGTAATCTCTTCCTTCAAAATGAGACTGTGCTATGGTAGACAATTTCAACTTCTGAAAACATTGTGCTTACCTTAAGACACTAGAAAGACAAATGGATCAGCTGGTGGTCCCAGTCTTGGGGAATGTGTCAGGAGAAGAGATCTGTATCATATCTTTGACATCAATTACAGTTAACACAGGAAACTTCAACTTCCTTGCCTAGCAGATTTTGTGACATTTTCACTAACCTCTTAACTGAGAAAAAGCTGAGCCATTGGTTTGTCAATTTAGATAATTTTAAAGATGAGAGGATAATTCGTGTCAACTTCACTCCAAAAGCAGCATGACAGGGATACAGGTTTCCACCAACACAAGCTTTGGAAAACATGCCCCATAGGGGCCTAGTTTGTACCTCTCACAGGGCCTAAGACAGTGTAAACAACATGGGCTCTCAATGCCTAATGAATGTAAATGAATTAAGATTGCTAAGTTAGATGTAATAATAGCAGAAAAGTCAAAGCAAAAAATGACAAGCAGGTTATTGGAGAAATAAAGAAGATAGAAGGCAAATTGCCTTTCATTTCAGAAGTAACAAGTGTGGTAAATTGACATGGGGTACACTCTGGGAATGTGCTTAATGACAGATAATTTGAGTTATTTCAAAACTTGCCAAGACAAGAGAAAGATGAGACAGCACTCAGAATAAATTTGAACAAAAAATGTGAACAAAAAAGTCTCTATTTGATCAAACCACAAGCTTTGTTAAATGGGAAAATTGGGTGAAAATAACTCTCAGTTTTAAAATATTCATCAAATGTAAAACATTAATAGTTTACAGCATTTGGCCTCTCACCTTTGCTAAATCATTCCTTCTGTGAGAAGGTGGGACTACCATAAGTGGGGGGAGAAAAACATGGGATTTCAAGTCAGACCAAGTTCACATGGGATCGCTCCTACTCTGACCTTGAATAATTTACTAATCCTCTCTCATGGTGCTTCTCAAATTGTAGGGGAGTTATAAGAACCATGTAGGATGCTTGTTAACATATGGATTCCCAGGTGCAACTCACAGAGATTAGTGATTAATAAGTATACGGTGGGATTGGGAGGGAAGATGGCGGCGTAGGAGGACGCTGGGCTCACCGCGCGTCCTGCTGATCACTTAGATTCCACCTACACCTGCCTAAATAACCCAGAAAAACACCAGAAGACTAGCAGAACAGAGTCTCCAGAGCCAAGCGCAGACGAGAGGCCCACGGAAGAGGGTAGGAAGGGTGGCGAGGCGGTGCGCGCTCCACGGACTGGCGGGAGGGAGCCGGGGCGGAGGGGCGGCTCGCCGGCCAAGCAGAGCCCCTGGGTCTGGCCGGCAAAAGCAGAGGGGCCGGACAGACTGTGTTCCGACAGCAAGCGCGACTTAGTGTCTGGGAGGTCATAAGTTAACAGCTCTGCTCAGAAAGCAGGAAGGCTGGAGGACAAAGGGAGGGAGAGCTGCTGAGCCCCCGGACGGCAGAGCTCAGCTTGGCGGGGAACAAAGGCGCTCGCCAGCGCCATCTCCCCCGCCCATCCCCCAGCCAAAATCCCAAAGGGAACCAGTTCCTGCCAGGGAACTTGTTCGCTCGGCGCAAACACCCAACTCTGTGCTTCTGCGGAGCCAAACCTCCGGCAGCGGATCTGACTCCCTCCTGCCGCCACAGGGCCCCTCCTGAAGTGGATCACCTAAGGAGAAGCGAGCTAAGCCTGCCCCTCCCGCCCCCGTGCACCTTGCCTACCCACCCCAGCTAATACGCCAGATCCCCAGCACCACAAGCCTGGCAGTGTGCAAGTAGCCAAGACAGGCCACGCCACCCCACAGTGAATCCCGCCCCTAGGAGAGGGGAAGAGAAGGCACACACCAGTCTGACTGTGGCCCCAGCGGTGGGCTGGGGGCAGACATCAGGTCGGACTGCGGCCCCGCCCACCAACTCCAGTTATACACCACAGCACAGGGGAAGTGCCCTGCAGGTCTTCACCACTCCAGGGACTATCCAAAATGACCAAACGGAAGAATTCCCCTCAGAAGAATCTCCAGGAAATAACAACAGCTAATGAACTGATCAAAAAGGATTTAAATAATATAACAGAAAGTGAATTTAGAATAATAGTCATAATATTAATCGTTGGGCTTGAAAACAGTATAGAGGACAGCAGAGAATCTCTTGCCACAGAGATCAAGGGACTAAGGAACAGTCACGAGGAGCTGAAAAGCGCTTTAAACGAAATGCAAAACAAAATGGAAACGACGACAGCTCGGATTGAAGAGGCAGAGGAGAGAACAGGTGAAGTAGAAGATAAAGTTATGGAAAAAGAGGAATCTGAGAGAAAGAGAGATAAAAAAAATCCAGGAGTATGAGGGGAAAATTAGAGAACTAAGTGATACACTAAAAAGAAATAATATATGCATAATTGGTATCCCAGAGGAGGAAGAGAGAGGGAAAGGTGCTGAAGGGGTACTTGAAGAAATTATAGCTGAGAACTTCCCTGAACTGGGGAAGGAAAAGGGCATTGAAATCCAAGAGGCACAGAGAACTCCCTTCAGACGTAACTTGAATCGATCTTCTGCACGACATATCATAGTCAAACTGGCAAAATACAAGGATAAAGAGAAAATTCTGAAAGCAGCAAGGGATAAACGTGCCCTCACATATAAAGGGAGACCTATAAGACTCGTGACTGATCTCTCCTTTGAAACTTGGCAGGCCAGAAAGGCTTGGCACGATATCTTCAGTGTGCTAAACAGAAAAAATATGCAGCCAAGAATCCTTTATCCAGCAAGTCTGTCATTTAGAATAGAAGGAGAGATAAAGGTCTTCCCAAACAAACAAAAACTGAAGGAATTTGTCACCACGAACCAGCCCTACAAGAGATCCTAAGGGGGATCCTGTGAGACAAAGTACCAGAGACATCACTACAAGCGTAAAACATACAGACATCACAATGACTCTAAACCCGCATCTTTCTATAATAACACTGAATGTAAATGGATTAAATGTGCCAACCAAAAGACACAGGGTATCAGAATGGATAAAAAAACAAGACCCATCTATTTGCTGTCTACAAGAGACTCATTTTAGATCTGAGGACACCTTTAGATTGAGAGTGAGGGGATGGAGAACTATTTATCATGCTACTGGAAGCCAAAAGAAAGCTGGAGTAGCCATACTTATATCAGACAAACTAGACTTTAAATTAAAGGCTGTAACAAGAGATGAAGAAGGGCATTATATAATAATGACAGGGTCTATCCATCAGGAAGAGCTAACAATTATAAATGTCTATGCGCCGAATACCGGAGCCCCCAGATATATAAAACAATTACTCATAAACATAAGCAACCTTATGGATAAGAATGTGGTCATTGCAGGGGACTTTAACACCCCACTTACAGAAATGGATAGATCATCTAGACACACGGTCAATAAAGAAACAAGGGCCCTGAATGATACATTGGATCAGATGGACTTGACAGATATATTTAGAACTCTGCATCCCAAAGCAACACAATATACTTTCTTCTCGAGTGCACATGGAACATTCTCCAAGATAGATCATATACTGGGTCACAAAACAGCCCTTCATAAGTTTACAAGAATTGAAATTATACCATGCATACTTTCAGACCACAATGCTATGAAGCTTGAAATCAACCACAGGAAAAAGTCTGGAAAACCTCCAAAAGCATGGAGGTTAAAGAACACCCTACTAACGAATGAGTGGGTCAACCAGGCAATTAGAGAAGAAATTAAAAAATATATGGAAACAAATGAAAAATACAACATTCCAAACGCTTTGGGACGCAGCGAAGGCAGTCCTGAGAGGAAAATACATTGCAATCCAGGCCTATCTCAAGAAACAAGAAAAATCCCAAATACAAAATCTAACAGCACACCTAAAGGATATAGAAGCAGAACAGCAAAGGCAGCCTAAACCCAGCAGAAGAAGAGAAATAATAAAGATCAGAGCAGAAATAAACAATATAAAATCTAAAAAAACTGTAGAGCAGATCAACGAAACCAAGAGTTGGTTTTTTGAAAAAATAAACAAAATTGACAAACCTCTAGCCAGGCTTCTCAAAAAGAAAAGGGAGATGACCCAAATAGATAACATCATGAATGAAAATGGGATTATTACAACCAATCCCTCAGAGATGCAAACAATTATCAGGGAATACTATGAAAAATTATATGTCAACAAATTGGACAACCTGGAAGAAATGGAAAAATTCCTAAACACCCACACTCTTCCAAAACTCAATCAGGAGGAAATAGAAAGCTTGAACAGACCCATAACCAGTGAAGAAATTGAATCGGTTATCAAAAATCTCCCAACAAATAAGAGTCCAGGACCAGATGGCTTCCCAGGGGAGTTCTACCAGACGTTTAAAGCAGAGATAATACCTATCCTTCTCAAGCTATTCCAAGAAATAGAAAGGGAAGGAAAACTTCCAGACTCATTCTATGAAGCCAGTATTACTTTGATTCCTAAACCAGACAGAGACCCAGTAAAAAAAGAGAACTACAGGCCAATATCCCTGATGAATATGGATGCAAAAATTCTCAATAAGATACTAGCAAATCCAATTCAATGGCATATAAAAAGAATTATTCACCATGATCAAGTGGGATTCATTCCTGGGATGCAGGGCTGGTTCAACATTCGCAAATCGATCAACGTGATACATCACATTAACAAAAAAAAAGAGAAGAACCATATGATCCTGTCAATCGATGCAGAAAAGGCCTTTGACAAAATCCAGCACCCTTTCTTAATAAAAACCCTTGAGAACGTCGGGATAGAAGGAACATACTTAAAGATCATAAAAGCCATTTATGAAAAGCCCACAGCTAACATCATCCTCAACGGGGAAAAACTGAGAGCTTTTTCCCTGAGATCAGGAACACGACAGGGATGCCCACTCTCACCGCTGTTGTTTAACATAGTGCTGGAAGTGCTAGCATCAGCAATCAGACAACAAAAGGAAATCAAAGGCATCCAAATTGGCAAAGATGAAGTCAAGCTTTCGCTTTTTGCAGATGACATGATATTATACATGGAAAATCCGATAGACTCCACCAAAAGTCTGCTAGAACTGATACATGAATTCAGCAAAGTTGCAGGATACAAAATCAATGTACAGAAATCAGTTGCATTCTTATACACTAACAATGAAGCAACAGAAAGACAAATAAAGAAACTGATCCTTCACAATTGCACCAAGAAGCATAAAATACCTAGGAATAAATCTAACCAAAGATGTAAAAGATCTGTATGCTGAAAATTATAGAAAGCTTATGAAGGTAATTGAAGAAGATTTAAAGAAATGGAAAGACATTCCCTGCTCATGGATTGGAAGAATAAATATTGTCAAAATGTCAATACTACCCAAAGCTATCTACACATTCAATGCAATCCCAATCAAAATTGCACCAGCATTCTTCTCGAAACTAGAACAAGCAATCCTAAAATTCATATGGAACCACAAAAGGCCCCGAATAGCCAAAGTCATTTTGAAGAAGACGACCAAAGCAGGAGGCATCACAATCCCAGACTTTAGCCTCTACTACAAAGCTGTAATCATCAAGACAGCATGGTATTGGCACAAAAACAGACACATAGACCAATGGAATAGAATAGAAACCCCAGAACTAGACCCACAAACGTATGGCCAACTCATCTTTGACAAAGCAGGAAAGAACATCCAATGGAAAAAAGACAGTGTCTTTAACAAATGGTGCTGGGAGAACTGGACAGCAACATGCAGAAGGTTGAAACTAGACCACTTTATCACACCATTCACAAAAATAAACTCAAAATGGATAAAGGACCTGAATGTGAGACAGGAAACCATCAAAACCTTAGAGGAGAAGGCAGGAAAAGACCTCTCTGACCTCAGCCGTAGCAATCTCTTACTTGACACATCCCCAAAGGCAAGGGAATTAAAAGCAAAAGTGAATTACTGGGACCTTATGAAGATAAAAAGCTTCTGCACAGCAAAGGAAACAGCCAACAAAACTAAAAGGCAACCAACGGAATGGGAAAAGATATTTGCAAATGACATATCGGACAAAGGGCTAGTATCCAAAATCTATAAAGAGCTCACCAAACTGCACACCCAAAAAACAAATAACCCAGTGAAGAAATGGGCAGAAAACATGAATAGACACTTCTCTAAAGAAGACATCCAGATGGCCAACAGGCACATGAAAAGATGCTCAACGTCGCTCCTTATCAGGGAAATACAAATCAAAACCACACTCAGATATCACCTCACACCAGTCAGAGTGGCCAAAATGAACAAATCAGGAGACTATAGATGCTGGAGAGGATGTGGAGAAATGGGAACCCTCTTGCACTGTTGGTGGGAATGCATATTGGTGCAGCCGCTTTGGAAAGCAGTGTGGAGGTTCCTCAGAAAATTAAAAATAGACCTACCCTATGACCCAGCAATGGCACTGCTAGGAATTTATCCAAGGGATAGAGGAGTACTGATGCATAGGGGCACTTGTACCCCAATGTTTATAGCAGCACTCTCAACAATAGCCCAATTATGGAAAGAGCCTAAATGTCCATTAACTGATGAATGGATAAAGAAATTGTGGTTTATATACAAAATGGAATACTACGTGGCAATGAGAAAGAATGAAATATGGCCTTTTGTAGCAATGTGGATGGAACTGGAGAGTGTGATGCTAAGTGAAATAAGCCATACAGAGAAAGACAGATACCATATGTTTTCACTCTTATGTGGATCCTGAGAAACTTAACAGAAACCCATGGGGGTGGGGAAGGAAAAAAAAAAAAGAGGTTAGAGTGGGAGAGAGCCAAAGCATAAGAGACTGTTAAAAACTAAGAACAAACTGAGGGTTGATGGGGGGTGGGAGGGAGGGCAGGGTGGGTGATGGGTATTGAGGAGGGCACCTTTTGGGATGAGCACTGGGTGTTGTATGGAAACCAATTTGACAGTAAATTTCATATATTAAAAAATTAAGAAAATAAATAAAAACAAAATAAGTATACGGTAAGGTCCTGGAACCTGATTTTTAGTAGGGACCCTAAAATATTCTAATAATGATGGTGGCCGGTGAATCTCACTTAAATAGTGCTCTAGGCATCAATAATTTCTTATCTCCGTGGAAGAAATGATAATACCCACAGGACCAGGGGTTTTATTGTTTTTTTTTTTTTGGGGGGGGGGGGGTGGACAGATTACCGAGATAACCAATGTGAAATCCTATAGTTTAGTGTTGGCACTTTGGAGGTGCCACATAAATGTTATCAGGAGTACCCCAAAGGTACATAGGTGTCATCTAACAAATCCATCCCCACTGCTTCTGCTGCCCCCAAGCATTAAAGCTTTCCTGACAACGCATCAGAAAATTATCTAAATGAGTGAACCAAATTTCAATGTCTTAAACATATCTGAAGAGGCAATTCATGAAGAAAAATGTACAGAATTGTACCTAAAACCTGCTGTCCTAAACCCAGTTACATACAAATGCTCAAACTCACCTATACCTCAGTGTCTAGTCAAAATAACAGAAATGGCTTCAGTTATTTTAAGTAGGGAGAATTTAATACTGTTTCTCCAAAGTGCTGGAATGACTGCAGGAAAAATTAAGAGAATAGTTTTTTCAGTTATCAATAATGACAGAAGCCTCTCTTTTCTAATAGGATTGCAGGAGTGAATGGGAAAATTATGTTACTCAAAGCCTGTAATTGCTGTGTCCTTGATGTTGGAAGCATCCACTGTTGTTGGAACAACAGTTCTGCTACTTGGTAGAAAGCTAAGATACCACCCCTCTACCGATACTGCTGGAAGTCCACAGACACACTCCACTGTTGCCCACCATCACCGATTCTGCCGGAGCCTGAGCCCATAAGAGCGATGCTGCTGAAGCACTGAGGTATCTGCTTCTGCTGCCATATTGCCCTACCACAGCCACAGCAGGCAGACATGATGCTGCTGACGTTGCTGGACTGTCTGCTGCCACTGCACTTCACGGAACCCTCTACCCAAGCAGGACCTCAGGAGCTCATTCTTCTTCCGAGGAATCACCAACACAGGAGTATCTGCTTCTTTTTTCCTGTATCTTCCTTTTTCCTACTTTCCAATATCTCTTTAGTGTCCCCCACTGGAAGAACCTAACCAGAAGTCAGCTGGCCAGGAATTCTGAGAACTGTGGTTTGTAGGCTTTTAACCTCTCCTGATAAAGAGGAAAGCACAGAAGGGACAGAACGTTGCTGAGATCCAACAAGACATCAGAACAACCTGCCATGTATCTCTTACTGGATAGGAAATAAGTCCATTTGTGGGAACTGCCCAGGTATCAAATGATCACAAGACTCTCTTTTTCATTCTTTCTTTAGCTGACCAGAGGAAGGATAATAGAAAATCTTAGGAATAAGGCCAATACATTTGGGATTTTGCAGTATGAGTTCATCAGAATTTAGGTTTTAGAGATTTTACCATGACGGTGAATATTTTTTAGTTCGAGTTTTCCAGCATAGCACATGGTGGTTACTTCCTTCAGGACTCACTTACTATCTGCAACCTATCAAATTAGTTCAGCCCAGGAAATTTTCTTCTCCCCGGAACTCTTACCATACCTACTTAGCATCTAAAATACACTATTTGGGAAATATTTGCTATGCAAATATATGCCTTCTGGAAAACTGGATCCCATGTCTTATGACTTTTTAGGATCTAATACCCAACAAAGGTCCTTAAACATGGTAGTCATGTGATAAATGTTTGCAAGAATGATATTACAAAACAAATACAACTTAAATAAGGAATTTAAATAAAGAAAAATTTGGAATATTAGCTTTTCTGCTACATTTTCCTACTCCCCTCTCCTTTCTGAACTATGTGCAGTATATAACAGATATAATATTTCACCCCTAAATACCTGAGCATGTACCTCCCATGAACAAGTACATTCTCCTAGATAACCACAAGATCATTACAAAGTCAAAAAATTTAATACGGACTCAATAACATTATATAAAAATTCCATACTCAGGGCTCCTGGGTGGCTCAGTCGGTTAAGTGTCCAACTTCGGCTCAAGTCATGATTTCCTGGTTCATGGGTTTGAGCCCTGCATTGGGCTCTGTGATGACAGCTCAGAGCCTGGAGCCTGCTTTGGATTCTGTGTCTCCCTCTCTCTCTCTCTGCTCATCCCCTGCTCATGCTCTCTCTCTCAAAAATTAACATTAAAAAAATTTTAAACCTGTTCAATTTTTCCCAAATGTCCTTTATATCTGTTTTTCCCTCACCCAATGCAGAATCTCATCAAAGTTCATACATTTCATTGGTTATATATTTCCAGTTCCCCATAAACCAAAAGAATCTCTTTTAATCTAAAACTAGCTTTCATGATATTGACATTTTTAATAGTTTAGGTCACTGGACTATTGGACTGTCCCATATTTTGGACTTGTCTCATTACTTCCTCATGATTAAACACAGATTAAACATTTTTGGCAAAAATACTGCATAGGTAATGTGTAATTTCTTCTGAATCACATATGAAGGTACATATTGTCAATTTGTTCTACTAATGGGCTAAGCTCGACGATTTGATTAAGGTGGTATCTGCCAGATCATTTCATTAGAAAGTATCCTTTCCCTGTCATTTAATAAGCAATCAGTTGGGGGATAATTTGAGACCATGAAATATCCTGTTCCTTAACAATCTCTTATCAAGTAATTTTAGCATCCTTGATGATTCTTGCCTGAATTACCACATAGGTAGTACCAAATTGCTTATTATTCTAATACTATCATTTCTTCTATATATATTAACTGGCATTCTTCTATAAAGGAAAGTATTTCAGGATGCCTGGGTAGCTCAGTTAAGCGTCTGACTCTTGATTTCGGCTCAGGTGATCTCACTTGGTTTGTGAGTTCGAGCCCTGTGCTGGGCTCTGTGCTGACAGCACTGAGCCTACTTTGGATTCTCTCTCCCCTTCTTTCTCTGTCCCTCTCAGGCTCAGGTGCGCTCACACTCACTCTCTCAAAATAAATAAACTTAAAAAAATATATTTCAATTCTCCTCCCTCATTTTTTATCATTGTAGGTTCATATATTTTTAATCATATCATATTCCATAACCATCATTTTTCATGCTCAAAGCGTCCCAAATTTAGCCAGTGGGAGACTCAAAATTTGGGTTTGCATCCATGTCACATGTTCTTAGTACTTTCTGAACACTTCCCTATCTTCAGGCACCAAAATATTCCTAGATTTACCTTATACTTTCTCTGCCTCCATTCTGGAATTATCCATTCTCAAAAGAGACCTGCTCCCTTTGAGTATTTAGGGGCCCAATTTTCTTAATGAAGCCCTTTAATTCAAGCTTTCAAACCCAATTTTGAGAAAGAATTTCTCATTAGCCACTTCATTGTCTTCACATAATTCAAGATAGTATTGATTTGAAACTCAAACACTGACTGAAATGGTTCAAGAATGGTGGATGTTCTCAAATTTTCCCAGTCTGTGCTCTAAAAGGTCAGCAATCCAAATACAGGATAGAAAAGCAGAATTCCACTGTTACCTGAGAAGATATTATTAATTGTATCTACCTAAATTATGCCATGTGCATTCCATAAATAACAGTGTTTTATGGGTTCTTCCCCCCCTAATACCTCCAGTATGTCTTCAAATTGTGCTCAGATTCAGTTCGGTAAACTATTCTAAGAATACTATTCTTCAGTATACTATTCTAAAGCAGGGATCAACAAAGTTTTTCTATAAAAAGCCAGTCAATAAGTATATCACGTTTTCAATCTCTGTTACAACCACTCAACTCTTCAATTGTAGCCAAATCAGCCAGACAATATGAAATGAACTGGCATGGCTATGTGACCAGTAAAACTTTTTTTTTTTTTTTTGGCAAAAACAGATTTGAGTTGTTTGCCAACCCTAGTTCTAAACAAAAGTAACAATAATTATAACATATGATAATAATATATAATTATATCTTACTTCTATTACTACAATTATAAATAAAATGTGATAGTCCTAGAACCCAAGATATTCACTTCTAATGTTTTGCTCTGCTTCCTTCCAATCTTTGATGACTGTTTTTGTTTTTTTTTTACATAATAGTGATTGTCTCCATACATAGTTTTTCTCAGTATTTTCCACTGAATTTTATCATCAAGACATTTCTCCCTCATAGCAAATACTGATTTTCCTCTGCCCCATATCACTTCCACCTTCTGACTCCACCTGCAGTGGCATGGACAGCTTCCCATCTTGATTAGTATTTCTCTGCTTTTCTGAAGACTCTCTCCAAGCTCATAGGAGCTTGCAGAGACACCTCAAAGCCCATGATTCAACCCTCCTAAGGGCAAACTTCAATCAGAGAAAGACTAAAACTTGTGCGTAAGTGATCCTCCAGTTTCCCTGTTCTTTAATGTCCATTTTTACAATGTATCACGTTATATTCTTGGCATATTTTCTCCAGTTTATTAATATATCTCCATTTTGTTCATTAATGTTTTATATGTATTTAAGTATTTTATTGATATTGATGGATCTTCGCTGCTTTGTTGGCTTTAAGTTGATAAAATCCTCTCCCGGACAGTGATTTTATATATATTCATTTTAACTTTGGGATCACTTAGTCAAGTTAACCAAAAACTATATATATGAATGCATGTATCTTTGCTACATTAGAAAAAGTTGAACTTTTATATAAATGAGAATTTAAATATATATGATGCTACAACTTTATCATACTGAAACTTCCTATCAAATTTAGGTGGACTTCCCAATGTTTAGTCTCTCTCTTTTTTTTTTTTTTTTTTGGTCTTTCTTTAACGTCTCTCAGAAACATTTATAGATTTTCTTGATATAGAGGCCATGTGGTCTGGGTTAAGGTTATTGCTGGGTTTTTAATCTTCTTTATTGCAATTGCGAAATAAGGACTTTTTCTCATCCATTATATTCTGTAAATTGTTTCGTTCACAATTATTACCAACTTTGTAGGTTTACCTTGTATCTAGCTAAATTTCCACATTCATTCTGATACTATATAGAAGTACATGCACATAATTGTGTTTTGTTGAGATGCTATCAACTATATACAAGGACTATATAGGGACAAGCTTTCTGAAAATCATTATTATAATGATTTAAATATTTTAAGAAGGCCATTCATGACCCATTTACAACAATATAATATTTTTTTGGTCTGCATTTTTTTTAAATTTCTGGTTTCATTTAATATGCTTAGACTCTATGTTAGCTTTCTGTATTTTATATGCTCTTATAAGTCACCCTAAGTAATTTCTAGAGGTTGATTTCTTTATTTTCTAACTATGAAAAAGAAACAGAAATTGGTATCTTTTTCAATACAAATCAAACATTAAAATGTACTTTTCTCCTTTACAAAATATATTCCCAAACAGCGCAGTGGCTTTTTTTCACTAGTTTGTTGATATTCCAATTTTGTTTATAATTTGTTATGACTATAGGCTTTAAGTGTTTACGTATTTATATCAGCTTATTTTTACTGCCTTATCAGCTTCAGACTTATAAGACCCTTTCTTGGGTAATAAAGATTTGACTCTTAGAACAAATGCCAGCTCTACAACTTGGATGAGTTACCAAGCTTCTTTGTGCCTCAGTTCCCTGATCTGTAAAATGGGGTCATGAGGTCATTAAGATGGCATATGCTAATGTGCATGCTACACATTCACATTATTTCTTATTTTTAGGCTCTTCTTTATTATATATTGAGTATTTAAAATACAAATACTACCTACCCTATGTAAAAGAAAAAATTTAAGTGATGACAAGGTTTACAAACATTTACTATGGGAACCAAGAGGAACCACCATATTTTATTAAAGCTAACATATAAAATTATTTTATGTACCATTATGAATAAAGACAAAATGTAAACTATTCATCTATGATATCCTCTCAAGTAACAGATATATGCCAAGTTCTAAGGTGTAAAAATGGAGGAGGCTGCATCTTAAAATGAATGATAAGCAGTAAGTTCAAATGTGTTTTCCTGCTGGCCAAGCACCATGTTAGCATTTTACATATGTTAGTTATTCTGCTACATCTCTCAGCATTGGCATCACTTCACAGTTGAAGAAACTCAAGTTTCTCTAAGGTTAAGCCCTTCATTAAAAATTTTTAATTGAAAAATCTATCAGATATGAACTACTATGCTAGATGCTGAAGATACAGTGATGAAAAAGAAGAACAAAATCTTTTCCCTCATTTATGAATGATGCATGTTACTAAAGGGTGCTATGGGAGGCCTTCCCTATGGGAGTGGGAAGATTTAAGCCAGACCAGGGGCTCAGGGAAGGGATCTCAGAAGAAGTGGTGTTTAAGCTGAGATCCAATGGTTGAGTAGCCATCATCTAGAAAAATGTAGCAAAAGTGTTCCTGGCACTGAAAAATAAAAAAAAGTAAGTAGCCCAAGGAAGCAAAGAGTGGAGCTAGGATTTAAATCCAAATCTGAATGACACTAAATCATGTTGCAAGTTCACTTACTATCTATAAAAGCAAATCACACTCTGCCCCTGCACACTCCTACCTGCCCCTTGCCCAACGTTTTCATACAGATTAATTAATGTCTAAGACAGCTTTCAAGGGGAAAGGTATAGGGCAGTCTAAGAGTTGGATTAGCTTCCTTTTTTTTTTTTTTTAAAGGAAGGAACCAGGGGAGTTACCTATCTCGTCCCCTGCCACCACCTCTTCTACATCCTTAATATGCTACCAAACTATTCAAGGATGCCCAAAATGCAGCACCAAAAGCAATCAGCCCAACTAACTGGCTAAGAGAAGACTCTGCACCTATCTGGTTGGTATCCCTACAGGATTCAATAGAGACTCCTTGATCCTCATATAAAGCCCTAAAAGAGAGAGCAATTTGAGAGGACTCAGAGCTGCTGAAAGAATGCAGAAGACCAAGACTGCTCTCCAAGGAGCTATTCTTCCAGAAGAATGGGTGTTCACCTCAGAGAGCAAGAAGAAAGAGGGATGCAGGAACTCAGAGAACTAAGCCTGCACTTTAAACATGTGCCTTTGGTTGTGACACACAGATTAAAAAATCTTGTGTTTACCTAGTTAGGAGAACAGATGAATCAAAGACAATAGGCAGACACATTTACACATGCATTAGTACTTTTTTGTATTAAAAAAGTGAAATGTTGACATTCATAGCTTGATAAAATTTTAAATACGTTCCCACATCTTCCCTATCTGTCTCCACCTTTCCCTTTCTCTATTGAATTTGCCATTTCCTACACAGGTGCATTACAAAGGATGCCAAGCATAAGCCAACAGATGTTGCAGAAAAAAAAAAAAAACAAGAAGAAAAAAAAAGCGTACCGCTTCTCAAAAACAAAGATATGCTTTTTAAGTGGACTGGGTCATGTGTATTAGACTCCACATTGATATTTGAATTTATTTGTACATCACCACCTCTCAATGGGGGATAAGTTTGTTGCTTTTGCCAACAATGAAGGGAAAGTTAATATATTTGATTAGATGTAACACTGGAGGTGATTAAAGGCATCAATGGTAGCAGAGAAAGCCCTGGACATGTGTAGTCCAATCCATCTTGGAGAAGGCAGTTATGCCAAACAGTGGAGCCCAGGTGTGATGGGCAGGCTTTCCTATGATCTCAAATATCTTCAAGACAACAGAACTACAGGGACTTGGATGACTCATATCACCCACATAAGACAGAGAATTTTGACTCACCTTTCTATGTTTATCTGATTCCATTCTTCAATTTCGAATACGTGAGATCTTTTGTGCCCGTGTTTGTCACTGTGCACTATACTGGTTGAAAACTCCAGAAATAGATTTCTTTGAAGCAACTTCTCAGTTACTTTGAAGTTTACAAAAAAGAAGTATATGATTGTTTCCATTCTCACTGACTTGCTGTCCTATGACAAAACTGACCAGTGGGCAACATTCCCTGATCATTGTATACTGAAGTTAGATTGATCCCGCCACGTTTTCTTCATGTTTCACTGCAATATGCTTTGAATTCATTGTTTAAAATACCCTGACAGACCTGTGTGTCATTTTAGACTAAGTGAAATCATACATATCATTTATCCTAAAGAGTACATAATACTAAGATCTAAGGAAAAAAGCAAATACCTGTAGAACTATATAAGAACTCACTACTGTGTGATAAAACCTTCTTAGGTTGAAAGAATAAAAGTTATAGGTGGAATATAAGGGGAATCCCAGTAGCTGATCCCGCTGACATGGCCAGTTCTACTGCTACAGATGGAGATGCATTTCCCCTCAAATAAATGACTAGCTGAATTTATGCCAAACAACAGATTTCATTCTAAGCAATTGTGAAACAAATGCGTTTTGATTCTTTTCATTAGTTCAATACAATCTTTTCCCTGGTTGCAGAGAGAAATAACAATTAATTTCTTTGGGCAGAAGCTGAGAGCTAAGGGTTTCTTTCTCCCGCTAATCCCTTCATAATAATTACAGATGCATAGAAATATAAGTGAGGTAGAACTGCTTGCTTGGAACATCTGGATAATGTGAAGAAGTCATGGAAATTCTTTTCCTAAAGATGTTTAAAAGCAGAAATACCCATGTGACCTGTATGTTATAATAAAAGGCACTGTAATCTATTCATCCTGAAATGCTTCTGCAATTACCAGGCTCTGATATATGATAAAACCTCATTAAGGTTTTTGTTTTGTTTTGAGTGTAGAACATGATGTTCTGGACAGGGGACTAGATTAAATGGTCCCCCAAATTCACTCCTATTTCTACAATTTTAAAACAGTGGTAAGGAAAGTAAATTGTCATGTTCATTAGGACCAAAAAAAAAAAAAAACAGTAAAAATGGATTTGTGACCTAATTTAGATTGTCTGATTAGATTCATCCAGTTTATCACACAGTCAACATGTGGGGTCCATTTTGTCTGGGTAAACTTTCTCACCAATGAGAATTTTAATTTTCTTTCAGACACCTTACAGTCTCAGCATCCTTGAATTATTTGAAGATGCACATATACCAACAGATCCCTGGAACTAAAGGAAGTGTTTTCCTTTGCATTGTTAAGAAAACAATGGACAAGTTTTTCTAATGCCAGCGTTCACTATTGCAGTAAGGTATTTGCTGGAAAGAAAGCATTAAGCAACCGCTTTGATCAAAACTGGTATCTGTTGCAGGAATCATGGAACAAAATCAACAACAGTTCATTTGATTTATTTATTGCAGATGTGCAGAGCATTAAACTTCTTATTCCAAGCGGCAATTTTACTGCTCAGGGCACTGTCGTTATTCGCAGTATAATAGTGCACTCTGCAGGATTTCATTTCTAAATGCAAGATGTGTTAATTATGCCTTCGAGAGAGACAAAGATGGAAAAAGGAGAAAGAGAGAGAGTAAATGCTAAGAGTGTTAGAGAGGCTGAGGAAAAGAAGGCACAGTCAAAAAAGGACATTTGAGATAATGGTCTAGAAGCCCTGAATATTACCTAGCCCAGTTTACCAGGATAGGAAATAACTTAATTTGAGAGAGAAGAAGAGTTCTTTTGACTGCAAAGTACCCTGTGCCATACATTTTAAGAGGCTGAGTTTGGCAGAGTACAGTTCTATCCTCTAGGAAGAAAATGACCAATGACCTGTACACGAAGTTATCTGGGAAAAAAAGTAGATATAATTCAGTGCAAGGACTTCAAATTGGTATCTTCTTTCTTTCCAGCTTTACTGAGGTTTAATGGACAAATAAAATTACAGGACATTTAAAGTGCGTATTGTGATGATTTGATATACGTATATCATGAAAGGACTCCTCCTATCTAGTTAATTAACACATCCCATCACCCTCATATATATGTTTTGGTGACAACATTTCAAAATCTACTCACTTGACAAATTTCAATTATGCAACTATAGTCACCATGTTGTACATCAGATGCTCTGAATTGATTCGTCTTACAGCTGAGGCTTATCATCTTTTACCAACTTCTCCCTAATTCCCCTACACCCCAGTCCCTGGCAATGAGTTTTCTACTCTCTAATTTTCTGAGGTTTTTTTGTTTTTTTTGGTTCCACATATAAGTGATACCATGCAATATTAGTCTTTTTCTATCTGGATTATTTCACTTAGCATAATGCACTCAGAGTTCATCCATGTGATCACAAATAGCAGCATTTCCTTCTTTCTCATGGCTAATATTCCTGTGTCTGTGTGTGTCTGTGTTACATCACATCTTCTATATCCATTCATCCATCAATAAGCATATGGGTTGTTTCCATGTCTTGGCTACTGTGAATAATGTTGCAGTGAACATGGTAGTGCAGACATCTCTTTGAGAAAGTGATTTCATTTCCTTTGGATATATACCTAGGAAGTGGAACTACTGGATCATAGGGTAGTTCTATTTTTAACTTTTTGAGCAACCTCCCTACTGTTTCCCATAGTGGCTGTGCCAATTTAGATTTCCAACAGCGATGCACCAAGGTCCTCTTTTCTCCACAGCCTCACCAACACGTGTTATTTATCTTTACGATGACACACATTCTAACATGTGTGAGGTGATATTTCATTGCACTTCTGATTTGCATTTCCCTGATGATTACTGTTGTTGACCACCTTTCCATGGACCTGTTGGCCATTTGTAGGTTTTTCTTTGGGAAAAAAAAAAAAGTCTGTTGAAGTCCTCTGCCCATTTTTTAAAGGGATTGTTTGTTTTTGCTATTGAGCTGTGAGGGTTGTATTAACTCCTGATCAGGTAGATGCTTTGCAAATACTTTCTCCCATTCAATAGGTTGCCTTTTCATTGTGTTGATAATTTCTTTTGCTGTGCAGAAGCTTTCTAGTTTGTTATCATCATGCTTATTTTTGCTTTTGTTGCTTTTGCTTTTGGTGTCAAATCCAAAAGATCATTTCCAAGACCAACGTCAGGACGCTTACTCTGTATGTTTTCTTCTAGAATTGTTGTGGCTTCAGATCTTACCTTCAAGTCCTTAATCCATTTCCAGTTAATTGTTATGAGTGGTGTAACATACAAGTCCAATTTTCTTTTTTGCGTGTGAATATCCAGTTTTCCCAACACCATTTATTGAAGAGACTATCCTTTCCCTATTGTGTATTTTAAACAGGTTTCATCTTAAGTGTTAACTTTGATCAATCAGTGCTATCTGCCAGGGACATTGAGGGAAATGGAGTGGCATCCCATGTGCTATGCATTTGTCATCCCTTGATAGGTAAAAAGAGTAATGGACTGGTAGTCAGAGGTTCCATATTCAAGTTTCAATCCTATTATTTTGTTATAACTCCATGCCCTGGAAAAGTGTTCTAAACGTAATAAATATATGCTAGAATAAAAACTAACTTAATACTGAGAGGGCTTCAACTTAGAATGGCAGTCAAGTCTGCAGAGCACCTTGCCAGCACTGGTCTCATCAAATTCTACCACCACCTCTGTGGAGAAAGAGGTACTACAGCATGGCAGCGTGGAAAGAAAAGCAGGGAGAAGATAATATAGATACGGATATTAATTCTGGCTTTTCCATTTAGCTTCCTCATTTTTAAAATGAAGTTTATAATAATAACAACCTCCCAATGAATGTAAGAATGTCCACTTTGGAATGTGGCACTGCTGCTCCCTTTATCAGAGCTGGCCTTGTGACTTACCTTGGCAAACAGAGAGAAATAATAGTTATGAATATGAAGCCTAAGCATTAAGACAACTTGCAATTTCCATCCTCACTGTCTTGGACTCCTGAGACCATCATGCTATGAAAGTCCATCTAGCCTAGTAAAGGTTAAAAAATCACAGAGAGGAGAAATGAAGTGCCATAATTGGCTTCAGCTGACAAATACATGATTGATGTCCTCTTGGAATCACCTGCTCCACTGGAGTCACCAGATGACAGTAACTACATGAATGATTCCCAGTGAGACCACGCAAAGAAGCACTGAGATTGTACATCTACAGAATCATAAGAAATAATAAACTGGTATTGTTTTATACCACTAAGTTTTGCATAGCAATAGGTAACTGATACAAGCACAATGCCTACCTTCTAAAATTGTAAGGAGGACTAAATAAGATAATTATGTAAAATGACAAAAACACAAGAAACTGACTAAAGGGTGGAGAGCATTATTAGCCTCCTGCTTCATAGGTGAAATATCAGGCTTACCACAACTAAGCAGATTATTCAAGGTCACACTGCCTTTAACTGTGAAGCAATGCCATACACTAAAATCCAGAGAAAACTCAGAGGTCATACTTTGTGGCTCACCACTCATTAGTGTGACACCTCTGTTAGGCTGTTTTTCTGTAAAATGGGGCAGTAATCACACTTGCCTGATAGGATTTATGTGAGGGTTGATAGAGGTAATGAATGTGTATCAATTAGCCCAGTGCCTGGAACGTAAGAAGCATTTAAAAATTAATATACAATTATTTTAGTGAAGGTTTCCACTTTAAAACATCAATGAAGTTTTTAATTGCTCCTTTTAACAAATATTACCACTGAGTAGAAATTTTATGGGCCCTGAGGCCAACATAGGGTTTCATCCTAGTCAAGGACACAAACAAGATTAAGAGCATGTGACAGCTTGCAGTTAGGAAGTTCACACCACAGAGTGGTGAGTTTAGGGTATCATATACAGAGTCAGTGTACAGATGACCCAATAGACAGACCTGAGTAGACATGGTTTTCTAGAGTACAGCTATGACTCAGAGTTAGAATTTAAAGGGGTGAAAAGCAATAGATTAAAAAATCATCTTAAACTAAGAAAGTGGGGCTTATCACTCAGTGAGTTGCCAACAGTTTATCTGAGGTAGGACAAAGGCTGTTGGCTTGATGCCTTCTTTTCAAGCATAGTTGTGAGCATGTGCTGTTAAGAGTTAGGTTCTGTTGGGGCGCCTGGGTGGCGCAGTCGGTTAAGCGTCCGACTTCAGCCAGGTCACGATCTCGCGGTCCGTGAGTTCGAGCCCCGCGTCAGGCTCTGGGCTGATGGCTCGGAGCCTGGAGCCTGTTTCCGATTCTGTGTCTCCCTCTCTCTGACCCTCCCCCGTTCATGCTCTGTCTCTCTCTGTCCCAAAAATAAATAAAAAACGTAAAAAAAAAAAAAAAAGAGTTAGGTTCTGTGTTAGTTCAGAATATCAAAGAACCAGACGCCAAGATGTGATTAAATTTGCAAGGAATTATTAGGGAAATACTTTCAGAGAGAAAATATGGAGAGTTACAGGGAATGCTGGGAAAGCCATCAGACCATGATACAAGTCTGACCCCAAGAGATGGAGAGAAAAGGTTTGGTAGTAGAAGCATTCTAGACTACCATGCTCTCTAAGTAAAGTTTGACAAGATCTTCCAGAGAGTCCTTGGGCCAAGGTTGTCCATCAGAGAAGTTCCAGGTCTCCCAGGAACAGGTTTGCCTTAGAATCCCTGCCAAGCTCAGTCATTGGCTGGAAGCAACTATGGGAAGCATGACATCTGTACAATGTAGCAAGAGATTTCAGAACACAGCATCTGGGGCTCTGTTCAATTACATCTTCCATAATTGGAAGCCCCTCAAGGAGTATTCCAATGGCTGCCACAGCCCACTAGGGAAAAACTGGGTTGAACAGGTGCTGTGTCCACCAGGAAGTCACTGACATTGCAGCACGAGAATGTGCTTTGATTGCAAATATAAGGATGATAAACAAGTGACAAACCTACTCAGAGACCTATTCTTAGTTTCACTGAAGAAGAGAAGGTGTCAGGGACTACAAGCAGTTTGTCTCTAAGATATTGGTTTTACTTCAAGTGACATGTCTTTTTGCAAAATTGATAGAGATCTTTCCAGAGTTGGTTGAATAGAGTGTTAAAAAGGTATCAGTAAAATTCAAATGGATCCTCTGACATCTCTGCTAATAAGAATAACTGCTGCTCCACAGAGAAAAGTGAAAAGAAGCTGAATAGGTGTTTGAAATCAAAGAATCTTTATCATCACCCATACTTCAAAGAATGCTATTATGATATGCAGGGGATTTGGATCTCTGAAAGCAATCAAAGAGTTACTGTGTTCTCCAAATGAAATTATATAGTATTTTAATACTGACAACACAAATCCATTTATAATTTAATTCATCAAGTAAGTATACTTGTTCCTTCTTCCCCACCTCTCTCATTCTCTATTTTTTATATTCCCCTTTCAGCCCAAGTGAAAAGCTCCGCAACAACCAGCTAAAAGCTGGTGAAAACCACGTGCTAATTTCAAGAGTATACTATCCTGTTATTTCTACCAATTTGGACGTTTCATTTCTCTAAGTATTTATCAAGAACTTACTATGTGTTCAAGACCTTCTTCTAGATATAGGTGGGAATAAAGACCAAACCACAGTCCATCTCCTCAGAATATTTTCAATAGGTACTGAAGATCCTTGAGTGCAAAAGGAAATGCTTTTTATCTCTAGAACTGTCATATAATGTGGTACAGGTTGTTCACTGCTCAAAGGTGCCCAGCAAGTGGAGTGAGTGAAGGTCTGAAATTACCCATGTTCAGTTCATCAAGCTATGCAACCTTACACAGCTAGGTCTTACAAGAGAAAGTGTGCATTTGTCTAATTAGCACAAAGTTGCCATTTGACTAATGATACCCTGAAAATAGTTCTGAATCTTAAATGAGCTCAGTCTGCTGCATTTAATAGGAACACAATATTGAATGAGTGAAACGATTATGCATCAGAGAATGCAGTGTATATTCTAGTACCCAAATTCATGGTATAGAAAATAGTTTCTTAGATACCAAAATATGGAGAAACTGCCATAAGATATATTATTCTTACAAGACTATCTTCCTAGAAGAATCAATTCTCAAATATATACATGGATGATTCACAATACAGATCACTGA